>NW_027445988.1:0-47500 GCF_038048845.1 Mixophyes fleayi
TTAATACTTAGATTTAAAGATTTTCTGGGATAAATGAAATACATTCCCAGCAGCCATCTCCCTTTGCCTCTATCTTATTGCATATTTTGTCCTAATGTGCTTTCATATTTACATGTCACCATGTTTCCATTGGCTAGTACCTTAAAGTCAGATGTCTGTCAAGCAAACTGACCAGTGACAGAATTGCTTTGTGAGGTTTACATCTTTATGACATCAAATGCTTCACATGAAAAATGCAGTTCATTGTCAAAAATCAGCTATATTAGGAGAGTGAGAATTGTGTTTTAGCATCAATTACACACTAAATATGCTGTCATTGTGTATGTTTAATGGATGTCTTTCAGTTTTAAAGATAGACAGACCGATAGATAGATAGATAGAAAGATAGAAAGATAGATAGATAGAAAGATAGATAGATAGATAGATAGACAGACAGACTGATTTCAACTGGAAGCAGTGCTTACATATTGCTTAATTTTTGGTGGTTATTAAATAGTATGGGTAGGCAAGAAAAGTGCATATATCTTTTATTAGCATAAACTTACCCAAATGCGCTCTTGCATATTTAAGGCATTCAAAGTAATAATATTTCACAGCATTAATACAGTTATGTACTAGACTGGACAATGGTAAGCAGAGCCAGTACTTATATCAACAATGGCCTTATCTGTGTGAAGTTTGTATGTTCTCCCTGTGTTTGCGTGGGTTTCCTCCGGGTGCTGTGGTTTCCTCCCACACTCCAAAAAACATACTGTTAGGTTAATTGGCTGCTATCAAAATTGACCCTAGTCTCTCCCTCTCTGTCTGTGTGTGAGTGTGTGTCTATATTAGGGAATTTAGACTGTAAGCTCCAATAGGGTAGGGACTGATGTGAATGGGTTCTCTGTACAGCGCTGCGCTATTAGTGACACTATATAAATAAATGATAATGAGGATGATGATGATATGTGTTTACTATGCCTATACACATAGCCAGCTTTCACACTTGATTGGCAGATTAATGCATCATTATTGCTAAGTTTGATAACAGTTGTCTAATACAATGACACTGGTAGAGAAAACCACTATAGACATTCACATAAGCAGCTCTCATCATCATCATTTATTGCATAAGACTTCTTTAATTATACTAAGTTTTTGAGCAGGTCTGCATTATACTTAATTATATAAGGGAGATGTACTTTTAGTAAAAAGTAGCTCTCCAATTTCAAAAGTACATCAACGTAGTATTAATACTTAGATTTAAAGATTTTCTGGGATAAATGAAATACATTCCCAGCAGCCATCTCCCTTTGCCTCTATCTTATTGCATATTTTGTCCTAATGTGCTTTCATATTTACATGTCACCATGTTTCCATTGGCTAGTACCTTAAAGTCAGATGTCTGTCAAGCAAACTGACCAGTGACAGAATTGCTTTGTGAGGTTTACATCTTTATGACATCAAATGCTTCACATGAAAAATGCAGTTCATTGTCAAAAATCAGCTATATTAGGAGAGTGAGAATTGTGTTTTAGCATCAATTACACACTAAATATGCTGTCATTGTGTATGTTTAATGGATGTCTTTCAGTTTTAAAGATAGACAGACCGATAGATAGATAGAAAGATAGATAGATAGACAGACAGACTGATTTCAACTGGAAGCAGTGCTTACATATTGCTTAATTTTTGGTGGTTATTAAATAGTATGGGTAGGCAAGAAAAGTGCATATATCTTTTATTAGCATAAACTTACCCAAATGCGCTCTTGCATATTTAAGGCATTCAAAGTAATAATATTTCACAGCATTAATACAGTTATGTACTAGACTGGACAATGGTAAGCAGAGCCAGTACTTATATCAACAATGGCCTTATCTGTGTGAAGTTTGTATGTTCTCCCTGTGTTTGCGTGGGTTTCCTCCGGGTGCTGTGGTTTCCTCCCACACTCCAAAAAACATACTGTTAGGTTAATTGGCTGCTATCAAAATTGACCCTAGTCTCTCCCTCTCTGTCTGTGTGTGAGTGTGTGTCTATATTAGGGAATTTAGACTGTAAGCTCCAATAGGGTAGGGACTGATGTGAATGGGTTCTCTGTACAGCGCTGCGCTATTAGTGACACTATATAAATAAATGATAATGAGGATGATGATGATATGTGTTTACTATGCCTATACACATAGCCAGCTTTCACACTTGATTGGCAGATTAATGCATCATTATTGCTAAGTTTGATAACAGTTGTCTAATACAGTGACACTGGTAGAGAAAACCACTATAGACATTCACATAAGCAGCTCTCATCATCATCATTTATGGCATAAGACTTCTTTAATTATACTAAGTTTTTGAGCAGGTCTGCATTATACTTAATTATATAAGGGAGATGTACTTTTAGTAAAAAGTAGCTCTCCAATTTCAAAAGTACATCAACGTAGTATTAATACTTAGATTTAAAGATTTTCTGGGATAAATGAAATACATTCCCAGCAGCCATCTCCCTTTGCCTCTATCTTATTGCATATTTTGTCCTAATGTGCTTTCATATTTACATGTCACCATGTTTCCATTGGCTAGTACCTTAAAGTCAGATGTCTGTCAAGCAAACTGACCAGTGACAGAATTGCTTTGTGAGGTTTACATCTTTATGACATCAAATGCTTCACATGAAAAATGCAGTTCATTGTCAAAAATCAGCTATATTAGGAGAGTGAGAATTGTGCTTTAGCATCAATTACACACTAAATATGCTGTCATTGTGTATGTTTAATGGATGTCTTTCAGTTTTAAAGATAGACAGACGGATAGATAGATAGATAGAAAGATAGAAAGATAGAAAGATAGATAGATAGAAAGATAGATAGATAGACAGACAGACAGACTGATTTCAACTGGAAGCAGTGCTTACATATTGCTTAATTTTTGGTGGTTATTAAATAGTATGGGTAGGCAAGAAAAGTGCATATATCTTTTATTAGCATAAACTTACCCAAATGCGCTCTTGCATATTTAAGGCATTCAAAGTAATAATATTTCACAGCATTAATACAGTTATGTACTAGACTGGACAATGGTAAGCAGAGCCAGTACTTATATCAACAATGGCCTTATCTGTGTGAAGTTTGTATGTTCTCCCTGTGTTTGCGTGGGTTTCCTCCGGGTGCTGTGGTTTCCTCCCACACTCCAAAAAACATACTGTTAGGTTAATTGGCTGCTATCAAAATTGACCCTAGTCTCTCCCTCTCTGTCTGTGTGTGAGTGTGTGTCTATATTAGGGAATTTAGACTGTAAGCTCCAATAGGGTAGGGACTGATGTGAATGGGTTCTCTGTACAGCGCTGCGCTATTAGTGACACTATATAAATAAATGATAATGAGGATGATGATGATATGTGTTTACTATGCCTATACACATAGCCAGCTTTCACACTTGATTGGCAGATTAATGCATCATTATTGCTAAGTTTGATAACAGTTGTCTAATACAATGACACTGGTAGAGAAAACCACTATAGACATTCACATAAGCAGCTCTCATCATCATCATTTATTGCATAAGACTTCTTTAATTATACTAAGTTTTTGAGCAGGTCTGCATTATACTTAATTATATAAGGGAGATGTACTTTTAGTAAAAAGTAGCTCTCCAATTTCAAAAGTACATCAACGTAGTATTAATACTTAGATTTAAAGATTTTCTGGGATAAATGAAATACATTCCCAGCAGCCATCTCCCTTTGCCTCTATCTTATTGCATATTTTGTCCTAATGTGCTTTCATATTTACATGTCACCATGTTTCCATTGGCTAGTACCTTAAAGTCAGATGTCTGTCAAGCAAACTGACCAGTGACAGAATTGCTTTGTGAGGTTTACATCTTTATGACATCAAATGCTTCACATGAAAAATGCAGTTCATTGTCAAAAATCAGCTATATTAGGAGAGTGAGAATTGTGTTTTAGCATCAATTACACACTAAATATGCTGTCATTGTGTATGTTTAATGGATGTCTTTCAGTTTTAAAGATAGACAGACCGATAGATAGATAGAAAGATAGATAGATAGACAGACAGACTGATTTCAACTGGAAGCAGTGCTTACATATTGCTTAATTTTTGGTGGTTATTAAATAGTATGGGTAGGCAAGAAAAGTGCATATATCTTTTATTAGCATAAACTTACCCAAATGCGCTCTTGCATATTTAAGGCATTCAAAGTAATAATATTTCACAGCATTAATACAGTTATGTACTAGACTGGACAATGGTAAGCAGAGCCAGTACTTATATCAACAATGGCCTTATCTGTGTGAAGTTTGTATGTTCTCCCTGTGTTTGCGTGGGTTTCCTCCGGGTGCTGTGGTTTCCTCCCACACTCCAAAAAACATACTGTTAGGTTAATTGGCTGCTATCAAAATTGACCCTAGTCTCTCCCTCTCTGTCTGTGTGTGAGTGTGTGTCTATATTAGGGAATTTAGACTGTAAGCTCCAATAGGGTAGGGACTGATGTGAATGGGTTCTCTGTACAGCGCTGCGCTATTAGTGACACTATATAAATAAATGATAATGAGGATGATGATGATATGTGTTTACTATGCCTATACACATAGCCAGCTTTCACACTTGATTGGCAGATTAATGCATCATTATTGCTAAGTTTGATAACAGTTGTCTAATACAGTGACACTGGTAGAGAAAACCACTATAGACATTCACATAAGCAGCTCTCATCATCATCATTTATGGCATAAGACTTCTTTAATTATACTAAGTTTTTGAGCAGGTCTGCATTATACTTAATTATATAAGGGAGATGTACTTTTAGTAAAAAGTAGCTCTCCAATTTCAAAAGTACATCAACGTAGTATTAATACTTAGATTTAAAGATTTTCTGGGATAAATGAAATACATTCCCAGCAGCCATCTCCCTTTGCCTCTATCTTATTGCATATTTTGTCCTAATGTGCTTTCATATTTACATGTCACCATGTTTCCATTGGCTAGTACCTTAAAGTCAGATGTCTGTCAAGCAAACTGACCAGTGACAGAATTGCTTTGTGAGGTTTACATCTTTATGACATCAAATGCTTCACATGAAAAATGCAGTTCATTGTCAAAAATCAGCTATATTAGGAGAGTGAGAATTGTGCTTTAGCATCAATTACACACTAAATATGCTGTCATTGTGTATGTTTAATGGATGTCTTTCAGTTTTAAAGATAGACAGACGGATAGATAGATAGATAGAAAGATAGAAAGATAGAAAGATAGATAGATAGAAAGATAGATAGATAGACAGACAGACAGACTGATTTCAACTGGAAGCAGTGCTTACATATTGCTTAATTTTTGGTGGTTATTAAATAGTATGGGTAGGCAAGAAAAGTGCATATATCTTTTATTAGCATAAACTTACCCAAATGCGCTCTTGCATATTTAAGGCATTCAAAGTAATAATATTTCACAGCATTAATACAGTTATGTACTAGACTGGACAATGGTAAGCAGAGCCAGTACTTATATCAACAATGGCCTTATCTGTGTGAAGTTTGTATGTTCTCCCTGTGTTTGCGTGGGTTTCCTCCGGGTGCTGTGGTTTCCTCCCACACTCCAAAAAACATACTGTTAGGTTAATTGGCTGCTATCAAAATTGACCCTAGTCTCTCCCTCTCTGTCTGTGTGTGAGTGTGTGTCTATATTAGGGAATTTAGACTGTAAGCTCCAATAGGGTAGGGACTGATGTGAATGGGTTCTCTGTACAGCGCTGCGCTATTAGTGACACTATATAAATAAATGATAATGAGGATGATGATGATATGTGTTTACTATGCCTATACACATAGCCAGCTTTCACACTTGATTGGCAGATTAATGCATCATTATTGCTAAGTTTGATAACAGTTGTCTAATACAATGACACTGGTAGAGAAAACCACTATAGACATTCACATAAGCAGCTCTCATCATCATCATTTATTGCATAAGACTTCTTTAATTATACTAAGTTTTTGAGCAGGTCTGCATTATACTTAATTATATAAGGGAGATGTACTTTTAGTAAAAAGTAGCTCTCCAATTTCAAAAGTACATCAACGTAGTATTAATACTTAGATTTAAAGATTTTCTGGGATAAATGAAATACATTCCCAGCAGCCATCTCCCTTTGCCTCTATCTTATTGCATATTTTGTCCTAATGTGCTTTCATATTTACATGTCACCATGTTTCCATTGGCTAGTACCTTAAAGTCAGATGTCTGTCAAGCAAACTGACCAGTGACAGAATTGCTTTGTGAGGTTTACATCTTTATGACATCAAATGCTTCACATGAAAAATGCAGTTCATTGTCAAAAATCAGCTATATTAGGAGAGTGAGAATTGTGTTTTAGCATCAATTACACACTAAATATGCTGTCATTGTGTATGTTTAATGGATGTCTTTCAGTTTTAAAGATAGACAGACCGATAGATAGATAGAAAGATAGATAGATAGACAGACAGACTGATTTCAACTGGAAGCAGTGCTTACATATTGCTTAATTTTTGGTGGTTATTAAATAGTATGGGTAGGCAAGAAAAGTGCATATATCTTTTATTAGCATAAACTTACCCAAATGCGCTCTTGCATATTTAAGGCATTCAAAGTAATAATATTTCACAGCATTAATACAGTTATGTACTAGACTGGACAATGGTAAGCAGAGCCAGTACTTATATCAACAATGGCCTTATCTGTGTGAAGTTTGTATGTTCTCCCTGTGTTTGCGTGGGTTTCCTCCGGGTGCTGTGGTTTCCTCCCACACTCCAAAAAACATACTGTTAGGTTAATTGGCTGCTATCAAAATTGACCCTAGTCTCTCCCTCTCTGTCTGTGTGTGAGTGTGTGTCTATATTAGGGAATTTAGACTGTAAGCTCCAATAGGGTAGGGACTGATGTGAATGGGTTCTCTGTACAGCGCTGCGCTATTAGTGACACTATATAAATAAATGATAATGAGGATGATGATGATATGTGTTTACTATGCCTATACACATAGCCAGCTTTCACACTTGATTGGCAGATTAATGCATCATTATTGCTAAGTTTGATAACAGTTGTCTAATACAGTGACACTGGTAGAGAAAACCACTATAGACATTCACATAAGCAGCTCTCATCATCATCATTTATGGCATAAGACTTCTTTAATTATACTAAGTTTTTGAGCAGGTCTGCATTATACTTAATTATATAAGGGAGATGTACTTTTAGTAAAAAGTAGCTCTCCAATTTCAAAAGTACATCAACGTAGTATTAATACTTAGATTTAAAGATTTTCTGGGATAAATGAAATACATTCCCAGCAGCCATCTCCCTTTGCCTCTATCTTATTGCATATTTTGTCCTAATGTGCTTTCATATTTACATGTCACCATGTTTCCATTGGCTAGTACCTTAAAGTCAGATGTCTGTCAAGCAAACTGACCAGTGACAGAATTGCTTTGTGAGGTTTACATCTTTATGACATCAAATGCTTCACATGAAAAATGCAGTTCATTGTCAAAAATCAGCTATATTAGGAGAGTGAGAATTGTGCTTTAGCATCAATTACACACTAAATATGCTGTCATTGTGTATGTTTAATGGATGTCTTTCAGTTTTAAAGATAGACAGACGGATAGATAGATAGATAGAAAGATAGAAAGATAGAAAGATAGATAGATAGAAAGATAGATAGATAGACAGACAGACAGACTGATTTCAACTGGAAGCAGTGCTTACATATTGCTTAATTTTTGGTGGTTATTAAATAGTATGGGTAGGCAAGAAAAGTGCATATATCTTTTATTAGCATAAACTTACCCAAATGCGCTCTTGCATATTTAAGGCATTCAAAGTAATAATATTTCACAGCATTAATACAGTTATGTACTAGACTGGACAATGGTAAGCAGAGCCAGTACTTATATCAACAATGGCCTTATCTGTGTGAAGTTTGTATGTTCTCCCTGTGTTTGCGTGGGTTTCCTCCGGGTGCTGTGGTTTCCTCCCACACTCCAAAAAACATACTGTTAGGTTAATTGGCTGCTATCAAAATTGACCCTAGTCTCTCCCTCTCTGTCTGTGTGTGAGTGTGTGTCTATATTAGGGAATTTAGACTGTAAGCTCCAATAGGGTAGGGACTGATGTGAATGGGTTCTCTGTACAGCGCTGCGCTATTAGTGACACTATATAAATAAATGATAATGAGGATGATGATGATATGTGTTTACTATGCCTATACACATAGCCAGCTTTCACACTTGATTGGCAGATTAATGCATCATTATTGCTAAGTTTGATAACAGTTGTCTAATACAGTGACACTGGTAGAGAAAACCACTATAGACATTCACATAAGCAGCTCTCATCATCATCATTTATGGCATAAGACTTCTTTAATTATACTAAGTTTTTGAGCAGGTCTGCATTATACTTAATTATATAAGGGAGATGTACTTTTAGTAAAAAGTAGCTCTCCAATTTCAAAAGTACATCAACGTAGTATTAATACTTAGATTTAAAGATTTTCTGGGATAAATGAAATACATTCCCAGCAGCCATCTCCCTTTGCCTCTATCTTATTGCATATTTTGTCCTAATGTGCTTTCATATTTACATGTCACCATGTTTCCATTGGCTAGTACCTTAAAGTCAGATGTCTGTCAAGCAAACTGACCAGTGACAGAATTGCTTTGTGAGGTTTACATCTTTATGACATCAAATGCTTCACATGAAAAATGCAGTTCATTGTCAAAAATCAGCTATATTAGGAGAGTGAGAATTGTGCTTTAGCATCAATTACACACTAAATATGCTGTCATTGTGTATGTTTAATGGATGTCTTTCAGTTTTAAAGATAGACAGACGGATAGATAGATAGATAGATAGAAAGATAGAAAGATAGAAAGATAGATAGATAGACAGACAGACTGATTTCAACTGGAAGCAGTGCTTACATATTGCTTAATTTTTGGTGGTTATTAAATAGTATGGGTAGGCAAGAAAAGTGCATATATCTTTTATTAGCATAAACTTACCCAAATGCGCTCTTGCATATTTAAGGCATTCAAAGTAATAATATTTCACAGCATTAATACAGTTATGTACTAGACTGGACAATGGTAAGCAGAGCCAGTACTTATATCAACAATGGCCTTATCTGTGTGAAGTTTGTATGTTCTCCCTGTGTTTGCGTGGGTTTCCTCCGGGTGCTGTGGTTTCCTCCCACACTCCAAAAAACATACTGTTAGGTTAATTGGCTGCTATCAAAATTGACCCTAGTCTCTCCCTCTCTGTCTGTGTGTGAGTGTGTGTCTATATTAGGGAATTTAGACTGTAAGCTCCAATAGGGTAGGGACTGATGTGAATGGGTTCTCTGTACAGCGCTGCGCTATTAGTGACACTATATAAATAAATGATAATGAGGATGATGATGATATGTGTTTACTATGCCTATACACATAGCCAGCTTTCACACTTGATTGGCAGATTAATGCATCATTATTGCTAAGTTTGATAACAGTTGTCTAATACAATGACACTGGTAGAGAAAACCACTATAGACATTCACATAAGCAGCTCTCATCATCATCATTTATTGCATAAGACTTCTTTAATTATACTAAGTTTTTGAGCAGGTCTGCATTATACTTAATTATATAAGGGAGATGTACTTTTAGTAAAAAGTAGCTCTCCAATTTCAAAAGTACATCAACGTAGTATTAATACTTAGATTTAAAGATTTTCTGGGATAAATGAAATACATTCCCAGCAGCCATCTCCCTTTGCCTCTATCTTATTGCATATTTTGTCCTAATGTGCTTTCATATTTACATGTCACCATGTTTCCATTGGCTAGTACCTTAAAGTCAGATGTCTGTCAAGCAAACTGACCAGTGACAGAATTGCTTTGTGAGGTTTACATCTTTATGACATCAAATGCTTCACATGAAAAATGCAGTTCATTGTCAAAAATCAGCTATATTAGGAGAGTGAGAATTGTGTTTTAGCATCAATTACACACTAAATATGCTGTCATTGTGTATGTTTAATGGATGTCTTTCAGTTTTAAAGATAGACAGACCGATAGATAGATAGAAAGATAGATAGAAAGATAGATAGATAGACAGACAGACAGACTGATTTCAACTGGAAGCAGTGCTTACATATTGCTTAATTTTTGGTGGTTATTAAATAGTATGGGTAGGCAAGAAAAGTGCATATATCTTTTATTAGCATAAACTTACCCAAATGCGCTCTTGCATATTTAAGGCATTCAAAGTAATAATATTTCACAGCATTAATACAGTTATGTACTAGACTGGACAATGGTAAGCAGAGCCAGTACTTATATCAACAATGGCCTTATCTGTGTGAAGTTTGTATGTTCTCCCTGTGTTTGCGTGGGTTTCCTCCGGGTGCTGTGGTTTCCTCCCACACTCCAAAAAACATACTGTTAGGTTAATTGGCTGCTATCAAAATTGACCCTAGTCTCTCCCTCTCTGTCTGTGTGTGAGTGTGTGTCTATATTAGGGAATTTAGACTGTAAGCTCCAATAGGGTAGGGACTGATGTGAATGGGTTCTCTGTACAGCGCTGCGCTATTAGTGACACTATATAAATAAATGATAATGAGGATGATGATGATATGTGTTTACTATGCCTATACACATAGCCAGCTTTCACACTTGATTGGCAGATTAATGCATCATTATTGCTAAGTTTGATAACAGTTGTCTAATACAGTGACACTGGTAGAGAAAACCACTATAGACATTCACATAAGCAGCTCTCATCATCATCATTTATGGCATAAGACTTCTTTAATTATACTAAGTTTTTGAGCAGGTCTGCATTATACTTAATTATATAAGGGAGATGTACTTTTAGTAAAAAGTAGCTCTCCAATTTCAAAAGTACATCAACGTAGTATTAATACTTAGATTTAAAGATTTTCTGGGATAAATGAAATACATTCCCAGCAGCCATCTCCCTTTGCCTCTATCTTATTGCATATTTTGTCCTAATGTGCTTTCATATTTACATGTCACCATGTTTCCATTGGCTAGTACCTTAAAGTCAGATGTCTGTCAAGCAAACTGACCAGTGACAGAATTGCTTTGTGAGGTTTACATCTTTATGACATCAAATGCTTCACATGAAAAATGCAGTTCATTGTCAAAAATCAGCTATATTAGGAGAGTGAGAATTGTGTTTTAGCATCAATTACACACTAAATATGCTGTCATTGTGTATGTTTAATGGATGTCTTTCAGTTTTAAAGATAGACAGACCGATAGATAGATAGAAAGATAGATAGAAAGATAGATAGAAAGATAGATAGATAGATAGATAGATAGATAGATAGACAGACAGACTGATTTCAACTGGAAGCAGTGCTTACATATTGCTTAATTTTTGGTGGTTATTAAATAGTATGGGTAGGCAAGAAAAGTGCATATATCTTTTATTAGCATAAACTTACCCAAATGCGCTCTTGCATATTTAAGGCATTCAAAGTAATAATATTTCACAGCATTAATACAGTTATGTACTAGACTGGACAATGGTAAGCAGAGCCAGTACTTATATCAACAATGGCCTTATCTGTGTGAAGTTTGTATGTTCTCCCTGTGTTTGCGTGGGTTTCCTCCCACACTCCAAAAAACATACTGTTAGGTTAATTGGCTGCTATCAAAATTGACCCTAGTCTCTCCCTCTCTGTCTGTGTGTGAGTGTGTGTCTATATTAGGGAATTTAGACTGTAAGCTCCAATAGGGTAGGGACTGATGTGAATGGGTTCTCTGTACAGCGCTGCGCTATTAGTGACACTATATAAATAAATGATAATGAGGATGATGATGATATGTGTTTACTATGCCTATACACATAGCCAGCTTTCACACTTGATTGGCAGATTAATGCATCATTATTGCTAAGTTTGATAACAGTTGTCTAATACAGTGACACTGGTAGAGAAAACCACTATAGACATTCACATAAGCAGCTCTCATCATCATCATTTATGGCATAAGACTTCTTTAATTATACTAAGTTTTTGAGCAGGTCTGCATTATACTTAATTATATAAGGGAGATGTACTTTTAGTAAAAAGTAGCTCTCCAATTTCAAAAGTACATCAACGTAGTATTAATACTTAGATTTAAAGATTTTCTGGGATAAATGAAATACATTCCCAGCAGCCATCTCCCTTTGCCTCTATCTTATTGCATATTTTGTCCTAATGTGCTTTCATATTTACATGTCACCATGTTTCCATTGGCTAGTACCTTAAAGTTAGATGTCTGTCAAGCAAACTGACCAGTGACAGAATTGCTTTGTGAGGTTTACATCTTTATGACATCAAATGCTTCACATGAAAAATGCAGTTCATTGTCAAAAATCAGCTATATTAGGAGAGTGAGAATTGTGTTTTAGCATCAATTACACACTAAATATGCTGTCATTGTGTATGTTTAATGGATGTCTTTCAGTTTTAAAGATAGACAGACGGATAGATAGATAGATAGATAGAAAGATAGAAAGATAGATAGATAGAAAGATAGATAGATAGATAGACAGACAGACAGACTGATTTCAACTGGAAGCAGTGCTTACATATTGCTTAATTTTTGGTGGTTATTAAATAGTATGGGTAGGCAAGAAAAGTGCATATATCTTTTATTAGCATAAACTTACCCAAATGCGCTCTTGCATATTTAAGGCATTCAAAGTAATAATATTTCACAGCATTAATACAGTTATGTACTAGACTGGACAATGGTAAGCAGAGCCAGTACTTATATCAACAATGGCCTTATCTGTGTGAAGTTTGTATGTTCTCCCTGTGTTTGCGTGGGTTTCCTCCGGGTGCTGTGGTTTCCTCCCACACTCCAAAAAACATACTGTTAGGTTAATTGGCTGCTATCAAAATTGACCCTAGTCTCTCCCTCTCTGTCTGTGTGTGAGTGTGTGTCTATATTAGGGAATTTAGACTGTAAGCTCCAATAGGGTAGGGACTGATGTGAATGGGTTCTCTGTACAGCGCTGCGCTATTAGTGACACTATATAAATAAATGATAATGAGGATGATGATGTGATAAAGAGTGCATAAATAATATATTATTTATGCTTAATTTTATAATATATAACAGAGATTCAGTCACAGTTGAATTAGCACACTAGCTTTGCACAAAATTAGCCATTCTGCCCCCCACCTGTGATTGTGGGTGGTAACTAAATACTTAAACAGGTTTTCAGCATTTTGTCTGTAATTAGCAAATGAAAGCCTATAGCCAGCTTCCAGACTGCGCCCACAAGAGGTGTTTAGTAGACAAAGAAATTAGCCTGGACACTTTCACTCCATGCTGGATTTCGGACTGATAGGTAATGTAGCTCCTAGGTGAACAGGCCTACTTAGGCCCTGACTAGTATGGAGTGTGCATGACATGAAAGGTGAGTGTGAGCATGTTATAATGTGTTGTTGAATGGAGGACATAAGATTGAATGATTATTTGTTGTAAGTGATATGAAAGTTTAAGTGAGAATGAAAGTTTGAATTGATTGGATTGATATGGACAGAGTTATATGGACAGAGTTACATAAATGCATGCCTGGTTGGGATAAATGAAAGCATTTGTGTTTATACATAGTTAATGCTGTGCTGTGACTTGTGGAGTGCTGTACTATACATAGTCTGGATCCTGGTTGGGATAAATGATAGCATTTGTGTTTGGATCGATTTGTTAGGCTTTGGGAATGGAGACGTTTGTGCTATGTGTGAAATATCAGGTGTTAAAATTGGCCAGTGGACATTGTGCGTTTACTGCTGATTATAGAGCTATTTGTGGTGGATTGGCTAAATACTGCTTGTAATGAGTAATGGGTCTGTACTGAGTTCACATTGTTTAGTAACTGTAATTGTTTAGTAGGCCTTGTGGGCCTACAAGCATGGCAAGTCAGCCATTTTGGATGGTGACTACATTGCATAGAAAGTGATGGATTAGGAAGTGATCAGATTGTGGTTAAGTGATCAGATTGTTAGATATGCATAGAAAGTGCAGGTTATGTTGGTTTATGCATAGAAAGTGTAGTAGTTTGAACTGGTTGAAACCATGTGCTTGAAAATGGCCGCTAGACTTTAAGTGAGGTATGTTTGTGGTCTGTATGGATTCTCCCCTCCCCCTTCACTACACAATGCACACACACACACACCTTTAGACAATAGTTAGTCAAAATACACACAATTACATATATATCTATATTACAGGCAATAAGTATGATATATATTGCACTAAAGCTATATTGTGTGTACAATATTGTTACGCTGTTTATTGTTCTATAATATAATACAACACACTTTAAACAAATCCTATATCTTGTCGTGATTATTCTTGAAACTTGTCGATATAAAGAAATATAAAAATGATATTTCATGGGTTAATTCAGAAATACCTTTTGCGAGGAGTTGTTAACGGTATTAAATGGTCATACATATATTTGCCAGTATATTAAGGAGATTGTAACCCAAAAAGGAGAAAAGGAAAATACTTTCACATGATGATATGTGTTTACTATGCCTATACACATAGCCAGCTTTCACACTTGATTGGCAGATTAATGCATCATTATTGCTAAGTTTGATAACAGTTGTCTAATACAGTGACACTGGTAGAGAAAACCACTATAGACATTCACATAAGCAGCTCTCATCATCATCATTTATGGCATAAGACTTCTTTAATTATACTAAGTTTTTGAGCAGGTCTGCATTATACTTAATTATATAAGGGAGATGTACTTTTAGTAAAAAGTAGCTCTCCAATTTCAAAAGTACATCAACGTAGTATTAATACTTAGATTTAAAGATTTTCTGGGATAAATGAAATACATTCCCAGCAGCCATCTCCCTTTGCCTCTATCTTATTGCATATTTTGTCCTAATGTGCTTTCATATTTACATGTCACCATGTTTCCATTGGCTAGTACCTTAAAGTCAGATGTCTGTCAAGCAAACTGACCAGTGACAGAATTGCTTTGTGAGGTTTACATCTTTATGACATCAAATGCTTCACATGAAAAATGCAGTTCATTGTCAAAAATCAGCTATATTAGGAGAGTGAGAATTGTGCTTTAGCATCAATTACACACTAAATATGCTGTCATTGTGTATGTTTAATGGATGTCTTTCAGTTTTAAAGATAGACAGACGGATAGATAGATAGAAAGATAGAAAGATAGAAAGATAGATAGATAGAAAGATAGATAGATAGATAGATAGACAGACAGACAGACTGATTTCAACTGGAAGCAGTGCTTACATATTGCTTAATTTTTGGTGGTTATTAAATAGTATGGGTAGGCAAGAAAAGTGCATATATCTTTTATTAGCATAAACTTACCCAAATGCGCTCTTGCATATTTAAGGCATTCAAAGTAATAATATTTCACAGCATTAATACAGTTATGTACTAGACTGGACAATGGTAAGCAGAGCCAGTACTTATATCAACAATGGCCTTATCTGTGTGAAGTTTGTATGTTCTCCCTGTGTTTGCGTGGGTTTCCTCCGGGTGCTGTGGTTTCCTCCCACACTCCAAAAAACATACTGTTAGGTTAATTGGCTGCTATCAAAATTGACCCTAGTCTCTCCCTCTCTGTCTGTGTGTGAGTGTGTGTCTATATTAGGGAATTTAGACTGTAAGCTCCAATAGGGTAGGGACTGATGTGAATGGGTTCTCTGTACAGCGCTGCGCTATTAGTGACACTATATAAATAAATGATAATGAGGATGATGATGATATGTGTTTACTATGCCTATACACATAGCCAGCTTTCACACTTGATTGGCAGATTAATGCATCATTATTGCTAAGTTTGATAACAGTTGTCTAATACAATGACACTGGTAGAGAAAACCACTATAGACATTCACATAAGCAGCTCTCATCATCATCATTTATTGCATAAGACTTCTTTAATTATACTAAGTTTTTGAGCAGGTCTGCATTATACTTAATTATATAAGGGAGATGTACTTTTAGTAAAAAGTAGCTCTCCAATTTCAAAAGTACATCAACGTAGTATTAATACTTAGATTTAAAGATTTTCTGGGATAAATGAAATACATTCCCAGCAGCCATCTCCCTTTGCCTCTATCTTATTGCATATTTTGTCCTAATGTGCTTTCATATTTACATGTCACCATGTTTCCATTGGCTAGTACCTTAAAGTCAGATGTCTGTCAAGCAAACTGACCAGTGACAGAATTGCTTTGTGAGGTTTACATCTTTATGACATCAAATGCTTCACATGAAAAATGCAGTTCATTGTCAAAAATCAGCTATATTAGGAGAGTGAGAATTGTGTTTTAGCATCAATTACACACTAAATATGCTGTCATTGTGTATGTTTAATGGATGTCTTTCAGTTTTAAAGATAGACAGACGGATAGATAGATAGAAAGATAGAAAGATAGATAGATAGAAAGATAGATAGATAGATAGACAGACAGACAGACAGACTGATTTCAACTGTAAGCAGTGCTTACATATTGCTTAATTTTTGGTGGTTATTAAATAGTATGGGTAGGCAAGAAAAGTGCATATATCTTTTATTAGCATAAACTTACCCAAATGCGCTCTTGCATATTTAAGGCATTCAAAGTAATAATATTTCACAGCATTAATACAGTTATGTACTAGACTGGACAATGGTAAGCAGAGCCAGTACTTATATCAACAATGGCCTTATCTGTGTGAAGTTTGTATGTTCTCCCTGTGTTTGCGTGGGTTTCCTCCGGGTGCTGTGGTTTCCTCCCACACTCCAAAAAACATACTGTTAGGTTAATTGGCTGCTATCAAAATTGACCCTAGTCTCTCCCTCTCTGTCTGTGTGTGAGTGTGTGTCTATATTAGGGAATTTAGACTGTAAGCTCCAATAGGGTAGGGACTGATGTGAATGGGTTCTCTGTACAGCGCTGCGCTATTAGTGACACTATATAAATAAATGATAATGAGGATGATGATGATATGTGTTTACTATGCCTATACACATAGCCAGCTTTCACACTTGATTGGCAGATTAATGCATCATTATTGCTAAGTTTGATAACAGTTGTCTAATACAATGACACTGGTAGAGAAAACCACTATAGACATTCACATAAGCAGCTCTCATCATCATCATTTATTGCATAAGACTTCTTTAATTATACTAAGTTTTTGAGCAGGTCTGCATTATACTTAATTATATAAGGGAGATGTACTTTTAGTAAAAAGTAGCTCTCCAATTTCAAAAGTACATCAACGTAGTATTAATACTTAGATTTAAAGATTTTCTGGGATAAATGAAATACATTCCCAGCAGCCATCTCCCTTTGCCTCTATCTTATTGCATATTTTGTCCTAATGTGCTTTCATATTTACATGTCACCATGTTTCCATTGGCTAGTACCTTAAAGTCAGATGTCTGTCAAGCAAACTGACCAGTGACAGAATTGCTTTGTGAGGTTTACATCTTTATGACATCAAATGCTTCACATGAAAAATGCAGTTCATTGTCAAAAATCAGCTATATTAGGAGAGTGAGAATTGTGTTTTAGCATCAATTACACACTAAATATGCTGTCATTGTGTATGTTTAATGGATGTCTTTCAGTTTTAAAGATAGACAGACGGATAGATAGATAGAAAGATAGAAAGATAGATAGATAGAAAGATAGATAGATAGATAGACAGACAGACAGACTGATTTCAACTGGAAGCAGTGCTTACATATTGCTTAATTTTTGGTGGTTATTAAATAGTATGGGTAGGCAAGAAAAGTGCATATATCTTTTATTAGCATAAACTTACCCAAATGCGCTCTTGCATATTTAAGGCATTCAAAGTAATAATATTTCACAGCATTAATACAGTTATGTACTAGACTGGACAATGGTAAGCAGAGCCAGTACTTATATCAACAATGGCCTTATCTGTGTGAAGTTTGTATGTTCTCCCTGTGTTTGCGTGGGTTTCCTCCGGGTGCTGTGGTTTCCTCCCACACTCCAAAAAACATACTGTTAGGTTAATTGGCTGCTATCAAAATTGACCCTAGTCTCTCCCTCTCTGTCTGTGTGTGAGTGTGTGTCTATATTAGGGAATTTAGACTGTAAGCTCCAATAGGGTAGGGACTGATGTGAATGGGTTCTCTGTACAGCGCTGCGCTATTAGTGACACTATATAAATAAATGATAATGAGGATGATGATGATATGTGTTTACTATGCCTATACACATAGCCAGCTTTCCCACTTGATTGGCAGATTAATGCATCATTATTGCTAAGTTTGATAACAGTTGTCTAATACAATGACACTGGTAGAGAAAACCACTATAGACATTCACATAAGCAGCTCTCATCATCATCATTTATTGCATAAGCCTTCTTTAATTATACTAAGTTTTTGAGCAGGTCTGCATTATACTTAATTATATAAGGGAGATGTACTTTTAGTAAAAAGTAGCTCTCCAATTTCAAAAGTACATCAACGTAGTATTAATACTTAGATTTAAAGATTTTCTGGGATAAATGAAATACATTCCCAGCAGCCATCTCCCTTTGCCTCTATCTTATTGCATATTTTGTCCTAATGTGCTTTCATATTTACATGTCACCATGTTTCCATTGGCTAGTACCTTAAAGTCAGATGTCTGTCAAGCAAACTGACCAGTGACAGAATTGCTTTGTGAGGTTTACATCTTTATGACATCAAATGCTTCACATGAAAAATGCAGTTCATTGTCAAAAATCAGCTATATTAGGAGAGTGAGAATTGTGTTTTAGCATCAATTACACACTAAATATGCTGTCATTGTGTATGTTTAATGGATGTCTTTCAGTTTTAAAGATAGACAGACGGATAGATAGATAGAAAGATAGAAAGATAGATAGATAGAAAGATAGATAGATAGATAGACAGACAGACAGACTGATTTCAACTGGAAGCAGTGCTTACATATTGCTTAATTTTTGGTGGTTATTAAATAGTATGGGTAGGCAAGAAAAGTGCATATATCTTTTATTAGCATAAACTTACCCAAATGCGCTCTTGCATATTTAAGGCATTCAAAGTAATAATATTTCACAGCATTAATACAGTTATGTACTAGACTGGACAATGGTAAGCAGAGCCAGTACTTATATCAACAATGGCCTTATCTGTGTGAAGTTTGTATGTTCTCCCTGTGTTTGCGTGGGTTTCCTCCGGGTGCTGTGGTTTCCTCCCACACTCCAAAAAACATACTGTTAGGTTAATTGGCTGCTATCAAAATTGACCCTAGTCTCTCCCTCTCTGTCTGTGTGTGAGTGTGTGTCTATATTAGGGAATTTAGACTGTAAGCTCCAATAGGGTAGGGACTGATGTGAATGGGTTCTCTGTACAGCGCTGCGCTATTAGTGACACTATATAAATAAATGATAATGAGGATGATGATGATATGTGTTTACTATGCCTATACACATAGCCAGCTTTCACACTTGATTGGCAGATTAATGCATCATTATTGCTAAGTTTGATAACAGTTGTCTAATACAATGACACTGGTAGAGAAAACCACTATAGACATTCACATAAGCAGCTCTCATCATCATCATTTATTGCATAAGACTTCTTTAATTATACTAAGTTTTTGAGCAGGTCTGCATTATACTTAATTATATAAGGGAGATGTACTTTTAGTAAAAAGTAGCTCTCCAATTTCAAAAGTACATCAACGTAGTATTAATACTTAGATTTAAAGATTTTCTGGGATAAATGAAATACATTCCCAGCAGCCATCTCCCTTTGCCTCTATCTTATTGCATATTTTGTCCTAATGTGCTTTCATATTTACATGTCACCATGTTTCCATTGGCTAGTACCTTAAAGTCAGATGTCTGTCAAGCAAACTGACCAGTGACAGAATTGCTTTGTGAGGTTTACATCTTTATGACATCAAATGCTTCACATGAAAAATGCAGTTCATTGTCAAAAATCAGCTATATTAGGAGAGTGAGAATTGTGTTTTAGCATCAATTACACACTAAATATGCTGTCATTGTGTATGTTTAATGGATGTCTTTCAGTTTTAAAGATAGACAGACGGATAGATAGATAGAAAGATAGAAAGATAGATAGATAGAAAGATAGATAGATAGATAGACAGACAGACAGACTGATTTCAACTGGAAGCAGTGCTTACATATTGCTTAATTTTTGGTGGTTATTAAATAGTATGGGTAGGCAAGAAAAGTGCATATATCTTTTATTAGCATAAACTTACCCAAATGCGCTCTTGCATATTTAAGGCATTCAAAGTAATAATATTTCACAGCATTAATACAGTTATGTACTAGACTGGACAATGGTAAGCAGAGCCAGTACTTATATCAACAATGGCCTTATCTGTGTGAAGTTTGTATGTTCTCCCTGTGTTTGCGTGGGTTTCCTCCGGGTGCTGTGGTTTCCTCCCACACTCCAAAAAACATACTGTTAGGTTAATTGGCTGCTATCAAAATTGACCCTAGTCTCTCCCTCTCTGTCTGTGTGTGAGTGTGTGTCTATATTAGGGAATTTAGACTGTAAGCTCCAATAGGGTAGGGACTGATGTGAATGGGTTCTCTGTACAGCGCTGCGCTATTAGTGACACTATATAAATAAATGATAATGAGGATGATGATGATATGTGTTTACTATGCCTATACACATAGCCAGCTTTCCCACTTGATTGGCAGATTAATGCATCATTATTGCTAAGTTTGATAACAGTTGTCTAATACAATGACACTGGTAGAGAAAACCACTATAGACATTCACATAAGCAGCTCTCATCATCATCATTTATTGCATAAGCCTTCTTTAATTATACTAAGTTTTTGAGCAGGTCTGCATTATACTTAATTATATAAGGGAGATGTACTTTTAGTAAAAAGTAGCTCTCCAATTTCAAAAGTACATCAACGTAGTATTAATACTTAGATTTAAAGATTTTCTGGGATAAATGAAATACATTCCCAGCAGCCATCTCCCTTTGCCTCTATCTTATTGCATATTTTGTCCTAATGTGCTTTCATATTTACATGTCACCATGTTTCCATTGGCTAGTACCTTAAAGTCAGATGTCTGTCAAGCAAACTGACCAGTGACAGAATTGCTTTGTGAGGTTTACATCTTTATGACATCAAATGCTTCACATGAAAAATGCAGTTCATTGTCAAAAATCAGCTATATTAGGAGAGTGAGAATTGTGTTTTAGCATCAATTACACACTAAATATGCTGTCATTGTGTATGTTTAATGGATGTCTTTCAGTTTTAAAGATAGACAGACGGATAGATAGATAGAAAGATAGAAAGATAGATAGATAGAAAGATAGATAGATAGATAGACAGACAGACAGACAGACAGACTGATTTCAACTGGAAGCAGTGCTTACATATTGCTTAATTTTTGGTGGTTATTAAATAGTATGGGTAGGCAAGAAAAGTGCATATATCTTTTATTAGCATAAACTTACCCAAATGCGCTCTTGCATATTTAAGGCATTCAAAGTAATAATATTTCACAGCATTAATAGTTATGTACTAGACTGGACAATGGTAAGCAGAGCCAGTACTTATATCAACAATGGCCTTATCTGTGTGAAGTTTGTATGTTCTCCCTGTGTTTGCGTGGGTTTCCTCCGGGTGCTGTGGTTTCCTCCCACACTCCAAAAAACATACTGTTAGGTTAATTGGCTGCTATCAAAATTGACCCTAGTCTCTCCCTCTCTGTCTGTGTGTGAGTGTGTGTCTATATTAGGGAATTTAGACTGTAAGCTCCAATAGGGTAGGGACTGATGTGAATGGGTTCTCTGTACAGCGCTGCGCTATTAGTGACACTATATAAATAAATGATAATGAGGATGATGATGATATGTGTTTACTATGCCTATACACATAGCCAGCTTTCACACTTGATTGGCAGATTAATGCATCATTATTGCTAAGTTTGATAACAGTTGTCTAATACAATGACACTGGTAGAGAAAACCACTATAGACATTCACATAAGCAGCTCTCATCATCATCATTTATTGCATAAGACTTCTTTAATTATACTAAGTTTTTGAGCAGGTCTGCATTATACTTAATTATATAAGGGAGATGTACTTTTAGTAAAAAGTAGCTCTCCAATTTCAAAAGTACATCAACGTAGTATTAATACTTAGATTTAAAGATTTTCTGGGATAAATGAAATACATTCCCAGCAGCCATCTCCCTTTGCCTCTATCTTATTGCATATTTTGTCCTAATGTGCTTTCATATTTACATGTCACCATGTTTCCATTGGCTAGTACCTTAAAGTCAGATGTCTGTCAAGCAAACTGACCAGTGACAGAATTGCTTTGTGAGGTTTACATCTTTATGACATCAAATGCTTCACATGAAAAATGCAGTTCATTGTCAAAAATCAGCTATATTAGGAGAGTGAGAATTGTGTTTTAGCATCAATTACACACTAAATATGCTGTCATTGTGTATGTTTAATGGATGTCTTTCAGTTTTAAAGATAGACAG
Source organism: Mixophyes fleayi (assembly GCF_038048845.1). Taxonomy (NCBI): domain Eukaryota; kingdom Metazoa; phylum Chordata; class Amphibia; order Anura; family Limnodynastidae; genus Mixophyes; species Mixophyes fleayi. The sequence goes on from NW_027445988.1 coordinate 22,582, forward strand.
ACGGATAGATAGATAGAAAGATAGAAAGATAGATAGATAGAAAGATAGATAGATAGATAGACAGACAGACAGACAGACTGATTTCAACTGGAAGCAGTGCTTACATATTGCTTAATTTTTGGTGGTTATTAAATAGTATGGGTAGGCAAGAAAAGTGCATATATCTTTTATTAGCATAAACTTACCCAAATGCGCTCTTGCATATTTAAGGCATTCAAAGTAATAATATTTCACAGCATTAATAGTTATGTACTAGACTGGACAATGGTAAGCAGAGCCAGTACTTATATCAACAATGGCCTTATCTGTGTGAAGTTTGTATGTTCTCCCTGTGTTTGCGTGGGTTTCCTCCGGGTGCTGTGGTTTCCTCCCACACTCCAAAAAACATACTGTTAGGTTAATTGGCTGCTATCAAAATTGACCCTAGTCTCTCCCTCTCTGTCTGTGTGTGAGTGTGTGTCTATATTAGGGAATTTAGACTGTAAGCTCCAATAGGGTAGGGACTGATGTGAATGGGTTCTCTGTACAGCGCTGCGCTATTAGTGACACTATATAAATAAATGATAATGAGGATGATGATGATATGTGTTTACTATGCCTATACACATAGCCAGCTTTCACACTTGATTGGCAGATTAATGCATCATTATTGCTAAGTTTGATAACAGTTGTCTAATACAATGACACTGGTAGAGAAAACCACTATAGACATTCACATAAGCAGCTCTCATCATCATCATTTATTGCATAAGACTTCTTTAATTATACTAAGTTTTTGAGCAGGTCTGCATTATACTTAATTATATAAGGGAGATGTACTTTTAGTAAAAAGTAGCTCTCCAATTTCAAAAGTACATCAACGTAGTATTAATACTTAGATTTAAAGATTTTCTGGGATAAATGAAATACATTCCCAGCAGCCATCTCCCTTTGCCTCTATCTTATTGCATATTTTGTCCTAATGTGCTTTCATATTTACATGTCACCATGTTTCCATTGGCTAGTACCTTAAAGTCAGATGTCTGTCAAGCAAACTGACCAGTGACAGAATTGCTTTGTGAGGTTTACATCTTTATGACATCAAATGCTTCACATGAAAAATGCAGTTCATTGTCAAAAATCAGCTATATTAGGAGAGTGAGAATTGTGTTTTAGCATCAATTACACACTAAATATGCTGTCATTGTGTATGTTTAATGGATGTCTTTCAGTTTTAAAGATAGACAGACGGATAGATAGATAGAAAGATAGATAGATAGAAAGATAGATAGATAGATAGATAGATAGATAGATAGACAGACAGACAGACAGACTGATTTCAACTGGAAGCAGTGCTCACATATTGCTTAATTTTTGGTGGTTATTAAATAGTATGGGTAGGCAAGAAAAGTGCATATATCTTTTATTAGCATAAACTTACCCAAATGCGCTCTTGCATATTTAAGGCATTCAAAGTAATAATATTTCACAGCATTAATACAGTTATGTACTAGACTGGACAATGGTAAGCAGAGCCAGTACTTATATCAACAATGGCCTTATCTGTGTGAAGTTTGTATGTTCTCCCTGTGTTTGCGTGGGTTTCCTCCGGGTGCTGTGGTTTCCTCCCACACTCCAAAAAACATACTGTTAGGTTAATTGGCTGCTATCAAAATTGACCCTAGTCTCTCCCTCTCTGTCTGTGTGTGAGTGTGTGTCTATATTAGGGAATTTAGACTGTAAGCTCCAATAGGGTAGGGACTGATGTGAATGGGTTCTCTGTACAGCGCTGCGCTATTAGTGACACTATATAAATAAATGATAATGAGGATGATGATGATATGTGTTTACTATGCCTATACACATAGCCAGCTTTCACACTTGATTGGCAGATTAATGCATCATTATTGCTAAGTTTGATAACAGTTGTCTAATACAATGACACTGGTAGAGAAAACCACTATAGACATTCACATAAGCAGCTCTCATCATCATCATTTATTGCATAAGACTTCTTTAATTATACTAAGTTTTTGAGCAGGTCTGCATTATACTTAATTATATAAGGGAGATGTACTTTTAGTAAAAAGTAGCTCTCCAATTTCAAAAGTACATCAACGTAGTATTAATACTTAGATTTAAAGATTTTCTGGGATAAATGAAATACATTCCCAGCAGCCATCTCCCTTTGCCTCTATCTTATTGCATATTTTGTCCTAATGTGCTTTCATATTTACATGTCACCATGTTTCCATTGGCTAGTACCTTAAAGTCAGATGTCTGTCAAGCAAACTGACCAGTGACAGAATTGCTTTGTGAGGTTTACATCTTTATGACATCAAATGCTTCACATGAAAAATGCAGTTCATTGTCAAAAATCAGCTATATTAGGAGAGTGAGAATTGTGTTTTAGCATCAATTACACACTAAATATGCTGTCATTGTGTATGTTTAATGGATGTCTTTCAGTTTTAAAGATAGACAGACGGATAGATAGATAGAAAGATAGAAAGATAGAAAGATAGAAAGATAGATAGATAGATAGACAGACTGATTTCAACTGGAAGCAGTGCTTACATATTGCTTAATTTTTGGTGGTTATTAAATAGTATGGGTAGGCAAGAAAAGTGCATATATCTTTTATTAGCATAAACTTACCCAAATGCGCTCTTGCATATTTAAGGCATTCAAAGTAATAATATTTCACAGCATTAATACAGTTATGTACTAGACTGGACAATGGTAAGCAGAGCCAGTACTTATATCAACAATGGCCTTATCTGTGTGAAGTTTGTATGTTCTCCCTGTGTTTGCGTGGGTTTCCTCCCACACTCCAAAAAACATACTGTTAGGTTAATTGGCTGCTATCAAAATTGACCCTAGTCTCTCCCTCTCTGTCTGTGTGTGAGTGTGTGTCTATATTAGGGAATTTAGACTGTAAGCTCCAATAGGGTAGGGACTGATGTGAATGGGTTCTCTGTACAGCGCTGCGCTATTAGTGACACTATATAAATAAATGATAATGAGGATGATGATGATATGTGTTTACTATGCCTATACACATAGCCAGCTTTCACACTTGATTGGCAGATTAATGCATCATTATTGCTAAGTTTGATAACAGTTGTCTAATACAATGACACTGGTAGAGAAAACCACTATAGACATTCACATAAGCAGCTCTCATCATCATCATTTATTGCATAAGACTTCTTTAATTATACTAAGTTTTTGAGCAGGTCTGCATTATACTTAATTATATAAGGGAGATGTACTTTTAGTAAAAAGTAGCTCTCCAATTTCAAAAGTACATCAACGTAGTATTAATACTTAGATTTAAAGATTTTCTGGGATAAATGAAATACATTCCCAGCAGCCATCTCCCTTTGCCTCTATCTTATTGCATATTTTGTCCTAATGTGCTTTCATATTTACATGTCACCATGTTTCCATTGGCTAGTACCTTAAAGTCAGATGTCTGTCAAGCAAACTGACCAGTGACAGAATTGCTTTGTGAGGTTTACATCTTTATGACATCAAATGCTTCACATGAAAAATGCAGTTCATTGTCAAAAATCAGCTATATTAGGAGAGTGAGAATTGTGTTTTAGCATCAATTACACACTAAATATGCTGTCATTGTGTATGTTTAATGGATGTCTTTCAGTTTTAAAGATAGACAGACGGATAGATAGATAGAAAGATAGATAGATAGAAAGATAGATAGATAGATAGATAGATAGATAGATAGACAGACAGACAGACAGACTGATTTCAACTGGAAGCAGTGCTCACATATTGCTTAATTTTTGGTGGTTATTAAATAGTATGGGTAGGCAAGAAAAGTGCATATATCTTTTATTAGCATAAACTTACCCAAATGCGCTCTTGCATATTTAAGGCATTCAAAGTAATAATATTTCACAGCATTAATACAGTTATGTACTAGACTGGACAATGGTAAGCAGAGCCAGTACTTATATCAACAATGGCCTTATCTGTGTGAAGTTTGTATGTTCTCCCTGTGTTTGCGTGGGTTTCCTCCGGGTGCTGTGGTTTCCTCCCACACTCCAAAAAACATACTGTTAGGTTAATTGGCTGCTATCAAAATTGACCCTAGTCTCTCCCTCTCTGTCTGTGTGTGAGTGTGTGTCTATATTAGGGAATTTAGACTGTAAGCTCCAATAGGGTAGGGACTGATGTGAATGGGTTCTCTGTACAGCGCTGCGCTATTAGTGACACTATATAAATAAATGATAATGAGGATGATGATGATATGTGTTTACTATGCCTATACACATAGCCAGCTTTCACACTTGATTGGCAGATTAATGCATCATTATTGCTAAGTTTGATAACAGTTGTCTAATACAATGACACTGGTAGAGAAAACCACTATAGACATTCACATAAGCAGCTCTCATCATCATCATTTATTGCATAAGACTTCTTTAATTATACTAAGTTTTTGAGCAGGTCTGCATTATACTTAATTATATAAGGGAGATGTACTTTTAGTAAAAAGTAGCTCTCCAATTTCAAAAGTACATCAACGTAGTATTAATACTTAGATTTAAAGATTTTCTGGGATAAATGAAATACATTCCCAGCAGCCATCTCCCTTTGCCTCTATCTTATTGCATATTTTGTCCTAATGTGCTTTCATATTTACATGTCACCATGTTTCCATTGGCTAGTACCTTAAAGTCAGATGTCTGTCAAGCAAACTGACCAGTGACAGAATTGCTTTGTGAGGTTTACATCTTTATGACATCAAATGCTTCACATGAAAAATGCAGTTCATTGTCAAAAATCAGCTATATTAGGAGAGTGAGAATTGTGTTTTAGCATCAATTACACACTAAATATGCTGTCATTGTGTATGTTTAATGGATGTCTTTCAGTTTTAAAGATAGACAGACGGATAGATAGATAGAAAGATAGAAAGATAGAAAGATAGAAAGATAGATAGATAGATAGACAGACTGATTTCAACTGGAAGCAGTGCTTACATATTGCTTAATTTTTGGTGGTTATTAAATAGTATGGGTAGGCAAGAAAAGTGCATATATCTTTTATTAGCATAAACTTACCCAAATGCGCTCTTGCATATTTAAGGCATTCAAAGTAATAATATTTCACAGCATTAATACAGTTATGTACTAGACTGGACAATGGTAAGCAGAGCCAGTACTTATATCAACAATGGCCTTATCTGTGTGAAGTTTGTATGTTCTCCCTGTGTTTGCGTGGGTTTCCTCCCACACTCCAAAAAACATACTGTTAGGTTAATTGGCTGCTATCAAAATTGACCCTAGTCTCTCCCTCTCTGTCTGTGTGTGAGTGTGTGTCTATATTAGGGAATTTAGACTGTAAGCTCCAATAGGGTAGGGACTGATGTGAATGGGTTCTCTGTACAGCGCTGCGCTATTAGTGACACTATATAAATAAATGATAATGAGGATGATGATGATATGTGTTTACTATGCCTATACACATAGCCAGCTTTCACACTTGATTGGCAGATTAATGCATCATTATTGCTAAGTTTGATAACAGTTGTCTAATACAGTGACACTGGTAGAGAAAACCACTATAGACATTCACATAAGCAGCTCTCATCATCATCATTTATGGCATAAGACTTCTTTAATTATACTAAGTTTTTGAGCAGGTCTGCATTATACTTAATTATATAAGGGAGATGTACTTTTAGTAAAAAGTAGCTCTCCAATTTCAAAAGTACATCAACGTAGTATTAATACTTAGATTTAAAGATTTTCTGGGATAAATGAAATACATTCCCAGCAGCCATCTCCCTTTGCCTCTATCTTATTGCATATTTTGTCCTAATGTGCTTTCATATTTACATGTCACCATGTTTCCATTGGCTAGTACCTTAAAGTCAGATGTCTGTCAAGCAAACTGACCAGTGACAGAATTGCTTTGTGAGGTTTACATCTTTATGACATCAAATGCTTCACATGAAAAATGCAGTTCATTGTCAAAAATCAGCTATATTAGGAGAGTGAGAATTGTGCTTTAGCATCAATTACACACTAAATATGCTATCATTGTGTATGTTTAATGGATGTCTTTCAGTTTTAAAGATAGACAGACGGATAGAAAGATAGAAAGATAGATAGATAGAAAGATAGATAGATAGATAGACAGACAGACAGACAGACTGATTTCAACTGGAAGCAGTGCTTACATATTGCTTAATTTTTGGTGGTTATTAAATAGTATGGGTAGGCAAGAAAAGTGCATATATCTTTTATTAGCATAAACTTACCCAAATGCGCTCTTGCATATTTAAGGCATTCAAAGTAATAATATTTCACAGCATTAATACAGTTATGTACTAGACTGGACAATGGTAAGCAGAGCCAGTACTTATATCAACAATGGCCTTATCTGTGTGAAGTTTGTATGTTCTCCCTGTGTTTGCGTGGGTTTCCTCCGGGTGCTGTGGTTTCCTCCCACACTCCAAAAAACATACTGTTAGGTTAATTGGCTGCTATCAAAATTGACCCTAGTCTCTCCCTCTCTGTCTATGTGTGAGTGTGTGTCTATATTAGGGAATTTAGACTGTAAGCTCCAATAGGGTAGGGACTGATGTGAATGGGTTCTCTGTACAGCGCTGCGCTATTAGTGACACTATATAAATAAATGATAATGAGGATGATGATGATATGTGTTTACTATGCCTATACACATAGCCAGCTTTCACACTTGATTGGCAGATTAATGCATCATTATTGCTAAGTTTGATAACAGTTGTCTAATACAATGACACTGGTAGAGAAAACCACTATAGACATTCACATAAGCAGCTCTCATCATCATCATTTATTGCATAAGACTTCTTTAATTATACTAAGTTTTTGAGCAGGTCTGCATTATACTTAATTATATAAGGGAGATGTACTTTTAGTAAAAAGTAGCTCTCCAATTTCAAAAGTACATCAACGTAGTATTAATACTTAGATTTAAAGATTTTCTGGGATAAATGAAATACATTCCCAGCAGCCATCTCCCTTTGCCTCTATCTTATTGCATATTTTGTCCTAATGTGCTTTCATATTTACATGTCACCATGTTTCCATTGGCTAGTACCTTAAAGTCAGATGTCTGTCAAGCAAACTGACCAGTGACAGAATTGCTTTGTGAGGTTTACATCTTTATGACATCAAATGCTTCACATGAAAAATGCAGTTCATTGTCAAAAATCAGCTATATTAGGAGAGTGAGAATTGTGCTTTAGCATCAATTACACACTAAATATGCTGTCATTGTGTATGTTTAATGGATGTCTTTCAGTTTTAAAGATAGACAGACGGATAGAAAGATAGAAAGATAGATAGATAGATAGAAAGATAGATAGATAGACAGACAGACAGACTGATTTCAACTGGAAGCAGTGCTTACATATTGCTTAATTTTTGGTGGTTATTAAATAGTATGGGTAGGCAAGAAAAGTGCATATATCTTTTATTAGCATAAACTTACCCAAATGCGCTCTTGCATATTTAAGGCATTCAAAGTAATAATATTTCACAGCATTAATACAGTTATGTACTAGACTGGACAATGGTAAGCAGAGCCAGTACTTATATCAACAATGGCCTTATCTGTGTGAAGTTTGTATGTTCTCCCTGTGTTTGCGTGGGTTTCCTCCGGGTGCTGTGGTTTCCTCCCACACTCCAAAAAACATACTGTTAGGTTAATTGGCTGCTATCAAAATTGACCCTAGTCTCTCCCTCTCTGTCTGTGTGTGAGTGTGTGTCTATATTAGGGAATTTAGACTGTAAGCTCCAATAGGGTAGGGACTGATGTGAATGGGTTCTCTGTACAGCGCTGCGCTATTAGTGACACTATATAAATAAATGATAATGAGGATGATGATGATATGTGTTTACTATGCCTATACACATAGCCAGCTTTCACACTTGATTGGCAGATTAATGCATCATTATTGCTAAGTTTGATAACAGTTGTCTAATACAATGACACTGGTAGAGAAAACCACTATAGACATTCACATAAGCAGCTCTCATCATCATCATTTATGGCATAAGACTTCTTTAATTATACTAAGTTTTTGAGCAGGTCTGCATTATACTTAATTATATAAGGGAGATGTACTTTTAGTAAAAAGTAGCTCTCCAATTTCAAAAGTACATCAACGTAGTATTAATACTTAGATTTAAAGATTTTCTGGGATAAATGAAATACATTCCCAGCAGCCATCTCCCTTTGCCTCTATCTTATTGCATATTTTGTCCTAATGTGCTTTCATATTTACATGTCACCATGTTTCCATTGGCTAGTACCTTAAAGTCAGATGTCTGTCAAGCAAACTGACCAGTGACAGAATTGCTTTGTGAGGTTTACATCTTTATGACATCAAATGCTTCACATGAAAAATGCAGTTCATTGTCAAAAATCAGCTATATTAGGAGAGTGAGAATTGTGTTTTAGCATCAATTACACACTAAATATGCTGTCATTGTGTATGTTTAATGGATGTCTTTCAGTTTTAAAGATAGACAGACGGATAGATAGATAGAAAGATAGAAAGATAGATAGATAGAAAGATAGAAAGATAGATAGATAGACAGACAGACAGACTGATTTCAACTGGAAGCAGTGCTTACATATTGCTTAATTTTTGGTGGTTATTAAATAGTATGGGTAGGCAAGAAAAGTGCATATATCTTTTATTAGCATAAACTTACCCAAATGCGCTCTTGCATATTTAAGGCATTCAAAGTAATAATATTTCACAGCATTAATACAGTTATGTACTAGACTGGACAATGGTAAGCAGAGCCAGTACTTATATCAACAATGGCCTTATCTGTGTGAAGTTTGTATGTTCTCCCTGTGTTTGCGTGGGTTTCCTCCGGGTGCTGTGGTTTCCTCCCACACTCCAAAAAACATACTGTTAGGTTAATTGGCTGCTATCAAAATTGACCCTAGTCTCTCCCTCTCTGTCTGTGTGTGAGTGTGTGTCTATATTAGGGAATTTAGACTGTAAGCTCCAATAGGGTAGGGACTGATGTGTATGGGTTCTCTGTACAGCGCTGCGCTATTAGTGACACTATATAAATAAATGATAATGAGGATGATGATGATATGTGTTTACTATGCCTATACACATAGCCAGCTTTCACACTTGATTGGCAGATTAATGCATCATTATTGCTAAGTTTGATAACAGTTGTCTAATACAGTGACACTGGTAGAGAAAACCACTATAGACATTCACATAAGCAGCTCTCATCATCATCATTTATGGCATAAGACTTCTTTAATTATACTAAGTTTTTGAGCAGGTCTGCATTATACTTAATTATATAAGGGAGATGTACTTTTAGTAAAAAGTAGCTCTCCAATTTCAAAAGTACATCAACGTAGTATTAATACTTAGATTTAAAGATTTTCTGGGATAAATGAAATACATTCCCAGCAGCCATCTCCCTTTGCCTCTATCTTATTGCATATTTTGTCCTAATGTGCTTTCATATTTACATGTCACCATGTTTCCATTGGCTAGTACCTTAGTCAGATGTCTGTCAAGCAAACTGACCAGTGACAGAATTGCTTTGTGAGGTTTACATCTTTATGACATCAAATGCTTCACATGAAAAATGCAGTTCATTGTCAAAAATCAGCTATATTAGGAGAGTGAGAATTGTGTTTTAGCATCAATTACACACTAAATATGCTGTCATTGTTTATGTTTAATGGATGTCTTTCAGTTTTAAAGTCAGACAGACGGATAGATAGATAGAAAGATAGAAAGATAGATAGATAGAAAGATAGAAAGATAGATAGATAGATAGATAGATAGACAGACAGACAGACTGATTTCAACTGGAAGCAGTGCTTACATATTGCTTAATTTTTGGTGGTTATTAAATAGTATGGGTAGGCAAGAAAAGTGCATATATCTTTTATTAGCATAAACTTACCCAAATGCGCTCTTGCATATTTAAGGCATTCAAAGTAATAATATTTCACAGCATTAATACAGTTATGTACTAGACTGGACAATGGTAAGCAGAGCCAGTACTTATATCAACAATGGCCTTATCTGTGTGAAGTTTGTATGTTCTCCCTGTGTTTGCGTGGGTTTCCTCCGGGTGCTGTGGTTTCCTCCCACACTCCAAAAAACATACTGTTAGGTTAATTGGCTGCTATCAAAATTGACCCTAGTCTCTCCCTCTCTGTCTGTGTGTGAGTGTGTGTCTATATTAGGGAATTTAGACTGTAAGCTCCAATAGGGTAGGGACTGATGTGAATGGGTTCTCTGTACAGCGCTGCGCTATTAGTGACACTATATAAATAAATGATAATGAGGATGATGATGATATGTGTTTACTATGCCTATACACATAGCCAGCTTTCACACTTGATTGGCAGATTAATGCATCATTATTGCTAAGTTTGATAAGTTGTCTAATACAGTGACACTGGTAGAGAAAACCACTATAGACATTCACATAAGCAGCTCTCATCATCATCATTTATGGCATAAGACTTCTTTAATTATACTAAGTTTTTGAGCAGGTCTGCATTATACTTAATTATATAAGGGAGATGTACTTTTAGTAAAAAGTAGCTCTCCAATTTCAAAAGTACATCAACGTAGTATTAATACTTAGATTTAAAGATTTTCTGGGATAAATGAAATACATTCCCAGCAGCCATCTCCCTTTGCCTCTATCTTATTGCATATTTTGTCCTAATGTGCTTTCATATTTACATGTCACCATGTTTCCATTGGCTAGTACCTTAAAGTCAGATGTCTGTCAAGCAAACTGACCAGTGACAGAATTGCTTTGTGAGGTTTACATCTTTATGACATCAAATGCTTCACATGAAAAATGCAGTTCATTGTCAAAAATCAGCTATATTAGGAGAGTGAGAATTGTGTTTTAGCATCAATTACACACTAAATATGCTGTCATTGTGTATGTTTAATGGATGTCTTTCAGTTTTAAAGATAGACAGACGGATAGATAGAAAGAAAGATAGAAAGATAGATAGATAGAAAGATAGATAGATAGATAGACAGACAGACTGATTTCAACTGGAAGCAGTGCTTACATATTGCTTAATTTTTGGTGGTTATTAAATAGTATGGGTAGGCAAGAAAAGTGCATATATCTTTTATTAGCATAAACTTACCCAAATGCGCTCTTGCATATTTAAGGCATTCAAAGTAATAATATTTCACAGCATTAATACAGTTATGTACTAGACTGGACAATGGTAAGCAGAGCCAGTACTTATATCAACAATGGCCTTATCTGTGTGAAGTTTGTATGTTCTCCCTGTGTTTGCGTGGGTTTCCTCCCACACTCCAAAAAACATACTGTTAGGTTAATTGGCTGCTATCAAAATTGACCCTAGTCTCTCCCTCTCTGTCTGTGTGTGAGTGTGTGTCTATATTAGGGAATTTAGACTGTAAGCTCCAATAGGGTAGGGACTGATGTGAATGGGTTCTCTGTACAGCGCTGCGCTATTAGTGACACTATATAAATAAATGATAATGAGGATGATGATGATATGTGTTTACTATGCCTATACACATAGCCAGCTTTCACACTTGATTGGCAGATTAATGCATCATTATTGCTAAGTTTGATAACAGTTGTCTAATACAGTGACACTGGTAGAGAAAACCACTATAGACATTCACATAAGCAGCTCTCATCATCATCATTTATGGCATAAGACTTCTTTAATTATACTAAGTTTTTGAGCAGGTCTGCATTATACTTAATTATATAAGGGAGATGTACTTTTAGTAAAAAGTAGCTCTCCAATTTCAAAAGTACATCAACGTAGTATTAATACTTAGATTTAAAGATTTTCTGGGATAAATGAAATACATTCCCAGCAGCCATCTCCCTTTGCCTCTATCTTATTGCATATTTTGTCCTAATGTGCTTTCATATTTACATGTCACCATGTTTCCATTGGCTAGTACCTTAAAGTCAGATGTCTGTCAAGCAAACTGACCAGTGACAGAATTGCTTTGTGAGGTTTACATCTTTATGACATCAAATGCTTCACATGAAAAATGCAGTTCATTGTCAAAAATCAGCTATATTAGGAGAGTGAGAATTGTGCTTTAGCATCAATTACACACTAAATATGCTATCATTGTGTATGTTTAATGGATGTCTTTCAGTTTTAAAGATAGACAGACGGATAGAAAGATAGAAAGATAGATAGATAGAAAGATAGATAGATAGATAGACAGACAGACTGATTTCAACTGGAAGCAGTGCTTACATATTGCTTAATTTTTGGTGGTTATTAAATAGTATGGGTAGGCAAGAAAAGTGCATATATCTTTTATTAGCATAAACTTACCCAAATGCGCTCTTGCATATTTAAGGCATTCAAAGTAATAATATTTCACAGCATTAATACAGTTATGTACTAGACTGGACAATGGTAAGCAGAGCCAGTACTTATATCAACAATGGCCTTATCTGTGTGAAGTTTGTATGTTCTCCCTGTGTTTGCGTGGGTTTCCTCCGGGTGCTGTGGTTTCCTCCCACACTCCAAAAAACATACTGTTAGGTTAATTGGCTGCTATCAAAATTGACCCTAGTCTCTCCCTCTCTGTCTGTGTGTGAGTGTGTGTCTATATTAGGGAATTTAGACTGTAAGCTCCAATAGGGTAGGGACTGATGTGAATGGGTTCTCTGTACAGCGCTGCGCTATTAGTGACACTATATAAATAAATGATAATGAGGATGATGATGATATGTGTTTACTATGCCTATACACATAGCCAGCTTTCACACTTGATTGGCAGATTAATGCATCATTATTGCTAAGTTTGATAACAGTTGTCTAATACAATGACACTGGTAGAGAAAACCACTATAGACATTCACATAAGCAGCTCTCATCATCATCATTTATGGCATAAGACTTCTTTAATTATACTAAGTTTTTGAGCAGGTCTGCATTATACTTAATTATATAAGGGAGATGTACTTTTAGTAAAAAGTAGCTCTCCAATTTCAAAAGTACATCAACGTAGTATTAATACTTAGATTTAAAGATTTTCTGGGATAAATGAAATACATTCCCAGCAGCCATCTCCCTTTGCCTCTATCTTATTGCATATTTTGTCCTAATGTGCTTTCATATTTACATGTCACCATGTTTCCATTGGCTAGTACCTTAAAGTCAGATGTCTGTCAAGCAAACTGACCAGTGACAGAATTGCTTTGTGAGGTTTACATCTTTATGACATCAAATGCTTCACATGAAAAATGCAGTTCATTGTCAAAAATCAGCTATATTAGGAGAGTGAGAATTGTGTTTTAGCATCAATTACACACTAAATATGCTGTCATTGTGTATGTTTAATGGATGTCTTTCAGTTTTAAAGATAGACAGACGGATAGATAGATAGAAAGATAGAAAGATAGATAGATAGAAAGATAGAAAGATAGATAGATAGACAGACAGACAGACTGATTTCAACTGGAAGCAGTGCTTACATATTGCTTAATTTTTGGTGGTTATTAAATAGTATGGGTAGGCAAGAAAAGTGCATATATCTTTTATTAGCATAAACTTACCCAAATGCGCTCTTGCATATTTAAGGCATTCAAAGTAATAATATTTCACAGCATTAATACAGTTATGTACTAGACTGGACAATGGTAAGCAGAGCCAGTACTTATATCAACAATGGCCTTATCTGTGTGAAGTTTGTATGTTCTCCCTGTGTTTGCGTGGGTTTCCTCCGGGTGCTGTGGTTTCCTCCCACACTCCAAAAAACATACTGTTAGGTTAATTGGCTGCTATCAAAATTGACCCTAGTCTCTCCCTCTCTGTCTGTGTGTGAGTGTGTGTCTATATTAGGGAATTTAGACTGTAAGCTCCAATAGGGTAGGGACTGATGTGAATGGGTTCTCTGTACAGCGCTGCGCTATTAGTGACACTATATAAATAAATGATAATGAGGATGATGATGATATGTGTTTACTATGCCTATACACATAGCCAGCTTTCACACTTGATTGGCAGATTAATGCATCATTATTGCTAAGTTTGATAACAGTTGTCTAATACAGTGACACTGGTAGAGAAAACCACTATAGACATTCACATAAGCAGCTCTCATCATCATCATTTATGGCATAAGACTTCTTTAATTATACTAAGTTTTTGAGCAGGTCTGCATTATACTTAATTATATAAGGGAGATGTACTTTTAGTAAAAAGTAGCTCTCCAATTTCAAAAGTACATCAACGTAGTATTAATACTTAGATTTAAAGATTTTCTGGGATAAATGAAATACATTCCCAGCAGCCATCTCCCTTTGCCTCTATCTTATTGCATATTTTGTCCTAATGTGCTTTCATATTTACATGTCACCATGTTTCCATTGGCTAGTACCTTAAAGTCAGATGTCTGTCAAGCAAACTGACCAGTGACAGAATTGCTTTGTGAGGTTTACATCTTTATGACATCAAATGCTTCACATGAAAAATGCAGTTCATTGTCAAAAATCAGCTATATTAGGAGAGTGAGAATTGTGTTTTAGCATCAATTACACACTAAATATGCTGTCATTGTGTATGTTTAATGGATGTCTTTCAGTTTTAAAGATAGATAGAAAGATAGATAGATAGATAGATAGACAGACAGACAGACTGATTTCAACTGGAAGCAGTGCTTACATATTGCTTAATTTTTGGTGGTTATTAAATAGTATGGGTAGGCAAGAAAAGTGCATATATCTTTTATTAGCATAAACTTACCCAAATGCGCTCTTGCATATTTAAGGCATTCAAAGTAATAATATTTCACAGCATTAATACAGTTATGTACTAGACTGGACAATGGTAAGCAGAGCCAGTACTTATATCAACAATGGCCTTATCTGTGTGAAGTTTGTATGTTCTCCCTGTGTTTGCGTGGGTTTCCTCCGGGTGCTGTGGTTTCCTCCCACACTCCAAAAAACATACTGTTAGGTTAATTGGCTGCTATCAAAATTGACCCTAGTCTCTCCCTCTCTGTCTGTGTGTGAGTGTGTGTCTATATTAGGGAATTTAGACTGTAAGCTCCAATAGGGTAGGGACTGATGTGAATGGGTTCTCTGTACAGCGCTGCGCTATTAGTGACACTATATAAATAAATGATAATGAGGATGATGATGATATGTGTTTACTATGCCTATACACATAGCCAGCTTTCACACTTGATTGGCAGATTAATGCATCATTATTGCTAAGTTTGATAACAGTTGTCTAATACAGTGACACTGGTAGAGAAAACCACTATAGACATTCACATAAGCAGCTCTCATCATCATCATTTATTGCATAAGACTTCTTTAATTATACTAAGTTTTTGAGCAGGTCTGCATTATACTTAATTATATAAGGGAGATGTACTTTTAGTAAAAAGTAGCTCTCCAATTTCAAAAGTACATCAACGTAGTATTAATACTTAGATTTAAAGATTTTCTGGGATAAATGAAATACATTCCCAGCAGCCATCTCCCTTTGCCTCTATCTTATTGCATATTTTGTCCTAATGTGCTTTCATATTTACATGTCACCATGTTTCCATTGGCTAGTACCTTAAAGTCAGATGTCTGTCAAGCAAACTGACCAGTGACAGAATTGCTTTGTGAGGTTTACATCTTTATGACATCAAATGCTTCACATGAAAAATGCAGTTCATTGTCAAAAATCAGCTATATTAGGAGAGTGAGAATTGTGTTTTAGCATCAATTACACACTAAATATGCTGTCATTGTGTATGTTTAATGGATGTCTTTCAGTTTTAAAGATAGACAGACGGATAGATAGATAGAAAGATAGAAAGATAGATAGATAGAAAGATAGATAGATAGATAGACAGACAGACAGACAGACTGATTTCAACTGGAAGCAGTGCTTACATATTGCTTAATTTTTGGTGGTTATTAAATAGTATGGGTAGGCAAGAAAAGTGCATATATCTTTTATTAGCATAAACTTACCCAAATGCGCTCTTGCATATTTAAGGCATTCAAAGTAATAATATTTCACAGCATTAATACAGTTATGTACTAGACTGGACAATGGTAAGCAGAGCCAGTACTTATATCAACAATGGCCTTATCTGTGTGAAGTTTGTATGTTCTCCCTGTGTTTGCGTGGGTTTCCTCCCACACTCCAAAAAACATACTGTTAGGTTAATTGGCTGCTATCAAAATTGACCCTAGTCTCTCCCTCTCTGTCTGTGTGTGAGTGTGTGTCTATATTAGGGAATTTAGACTGTAAGCTCCAATAGGGTAGGGACTGATGTGAATGGGTTCTCTGTACAGCGCTGCGCTATTAGTGACACTATATAAATAAATGATAATGAGGATGATCAGGGCCGGACTGGCCATCTGGCACTTCTGGCAAATGCCAGAAGGGCCGATGGCTATATAGGCCGGCCCGACTCCCCCTGTCTTCTTGGTGGCTGGGTTCAGGAACCAGCCACCTCTGCTGCGCGCTCCCCAGCTCCCTCCCCCGTTATGCTGTGCAGCCAGTTACACTGGTGAGTTTACTTTTTTTTTTAATTTGTTTTTTCTTTTACTGAAGAGGAGGGGGGTCGCGATTTTCGGGGGGGAGGGGGTCGCGGGGGTGCCGCGATTTTCGGGGGGGAGGGGGGGTCGCGGGGGTGCCGCGATTTTCGGGGGGGTGCCCGCGATTTTAGGGGGGGTCGCGTGGTGCCGCGATTTTAGGGGGAGTCGCGGGGGTGCCGCGATTTTCGGGGGGGGGGGGGGTCGCGGGGGTGCCGCGATTTTCGGGGGGGGGGGTGTCCGCGATTTACTGGGGGGGGGGGGGTCGCGGGGGTGAGAGCCAGGGGGTGCTGGGAGAGGGGGTGAGAGAGCCGAAAGGGGTGCAGGGAGAGGGGGTGAGAGCCAGGGCATACTGGGAGAGGGGGTGAGAGCCGAAGGGGGTGCTGGGAGAGGGGGTGAGAGAGCCGAAGGGGGTGCTGGGAGAGGGGGTGAGAGAGCCGAAGGGGGTGCTGGGAGAGGGGGTGAGAGAGCCGAAGGGGGTGCTGGGAGAGGGGGTGAGAGCCAGGGCATGCTGGGAGAGGGGGTGAGAGAGCCGAAGGGGGTGCTGGGAAAGGAGGTGAAAGCCGAAGGGGGTGCTGGGAAAGGGGGAGAGAGAGCTGAAGGGGGTTCTGAGAAAGGGGGAGAGAGAGCTGAAGGGGGTGCTGGGAGAGGGGGTGAGAGAGCTGAAGGGGGTGCTGGGAGAGGGGGTGAGAGAGCTGAAGGGGGTGCTGGGAGAGGGGGTGAGAGAGCTGAAGGGGGTGCTGGGAGAGGGGGTGAGAGCCAGGGGGTGCTGGGAAAGGGGGTGAGAGAGCCGAAGGGGGTGAGAGAGCCAAAGGGGAAGAGGTGCTGTGAGAGGGGTGAGAGAGCCAGGGGGTGCTAGGAGAAGGGGTGAGAGAGCCAGGGGGTGCTGGGAGAGGGGGTGAGAGAGCCAAAGGGGAAGGGGGTTCTGGGAGAGGGGGTGAGAGAGCCAGGGGGTGCTGGGAGAGGGGGTGAGAGAGCCAAAGGGGAAGGGGGTTCTGGGAGAGGGGGTGAGAGAGCCAAAGGGGAAGGGGGTGCTGGGAGAGGGGGTGAGAGAGCCAAAGGAGAAGGGGGTGCTGGGAGAGGGGGTGAGAGAGCCAAAGGGGAAGGGGGTTCTGGGAGAGGGGGTGAGAGAGCCAGGGTGGTAGGGAGTGCAGGAAGAGGAGTGAGAGAGCCGGGGGGTAGAGGGTGCAGGAAGACGTGTGAGAGAGCCAGGGGAGTAAGTGGTACAGGAAGATTTGTTAGAGACAGCGGAGAAGGTGGTGCAGGGGCATAGGTAAAAGAAAGTGTAAAGGGAGAGACATCTTAAGAATGGGAATGTCAGGGATGCAGCCATCATAAAACACAAGTAGTAATGAAGAATGGAAATGCACAGAGGGGACAATAAAAAATCAAGCCTTCATACTCCATTCACTTATATTTACTATACCCCCACTCCTAAATTTCTGCTTCGACCACTGCCCTCTATTCCTGCTCCCCACTGCCTGTGTGAGCTGACAGCTGCTGATCCCTCCTCGCCCAGCGTGCCCAGTAGGAGAACAGAACACAGGATGCCATAATCAGGTAAGTTCATATATTTGCTCGTGTGGAATATGTTTTTAACCATCCTTTCTTGAACTGGGAACACTACAGCGTATCCAATAATGTTTAACACTATGTATTGCTCATTATTGCGCTGTAATGTTTTTTGCATATTTATCTGTACAGAGATTTTTAATTAAGAGGAAAAAACATTGCTTGTCATAAATTTTATCTGTAATTATGTCAATATATCTATTTTTGTTTGCATTGTAAATGATGTATTAAGCTGCTCTTGGGACTCACACTCAGAATCTGATATGCTGTACCAATTTTTATTTGTGAATGAGTTTTTGTCTGAGCTTTACTAATGATTTGGGGGCACTACTATGGCATAATGTTATTTGGGGTCACTATTGTGGCATAATATGATTTGGAGGCACTGTTGTGACATAATATGATTTGTGGGCACTACTGTATGGTATATGTTTTGGGGGCACTACTATGCCATAATATGATTTGTGGGCACTTCTGCATGACCAAATATGAATTGAGGGTAATACTATGTGGCATAATATGACCTTGGGGCACTACGATGTGGCATAATATGAACTGGGCACACTACGGTGTGGCATCATATGAACTTCTGCCAAAGGCAAGTTTTTCATTGTTGAATATGATGGGAGCCCAAAGAAGTTGCTGTATCAGGGCCCAAAATTCCTCTTGTCAGCCCTGCCTGTGAGTCAAGGGGGTAGACGTCTCCAGGTAAATAATCTAAATGTTTCCTATCTAATCAAACTGATGGATCATGATGGGTCACATCCAATTATTTCTCACCCACCTCCTCTATCCCCCTTAATTTATATACTGTGTTATTTAAAATGAATAGAAAAGACGCATATCCAATTACTGTAGTAAAACAAAAATATTTTTCTCTGACATTTTGCTGTAGATGGAAATACTTTTAATGCGGCCGTGTGGGTTCAACTGATCATTCAATAGTTATGTTTTTTTTAGATATATGTTAGTTTTATTTCATGTGGAATGATTCATGAAAATTCTGCCATTACTATTTCATTGAGGGAAAAGGGTACCTGTTACCTATATGTGTGTGTAAGTACTCTGTTCGTAGTTGCTATTTTGTGGGAGATTTGAAAAAAGCAAAACATTGTTTCCTACAGTGGCGTCTGTATAATTGGTGGTATTGCTGTAGTATGGGGTGGCGTGCTGGTGGCAATGTTGTAGTGTGTTTGGTGCTTAGTATTGCTAATAAGTAGGAGAGGGTATTGTTATAATGTGGGTGGTGACGCTGGACGCTGTAATGTGGGGGGTGATGCCGGTTGCTGTAATGTGGGGGGTGATGCTGGACGCTGTAATGTGGGGGGTGATGCTGGACTCTGTAATGTGGGGGGTGATGCTGGACGCTGTAATGTGGGGAGTGATGCTGGACGCTGTAATGTGGGGGGTGATGCTGGACGCTGTAATGTGGGGAGTGATGCTGTAATGTGGGGGGTGATGCCGGTTGCTATAATGTGGGGGTGATTGATGTAGTATGAGTGTGTGTGGGGGGTTATTTATTGCTGTAATTTGGGTACTAATAATGTATTGTCATGGTATTTATTGATGTAATTGGGGTGCTAATAATGTAATGTTGAGGGTCATTAGGAGAAATAAATACCCCCTCCCCCCCCACACACACTCATACTACATCATGTTGTACTGCGCCAGCATCAGTGTGCAACAATATAGTGCATGGAGTCCACGTGGGCCTGTGTGCTTTAAATGCCAGGGCTGATTTTTAGTCCCAGTCCGGCCCTGAGGATGATGATGATATGTGTTTACTATGCCTATACACATAGCCAGCTTTCACACTTGATTGGCAGATTAATGCATCATTATTGCTAAGTTTGATAACAGTTGTCTAATACAGTGACACTGGTAGAGAAAACCACTATAGACATTCACATAAGCAGCTCTCATCATCATCATTTATGGCATAAGACTTCTTTAATTATACTAAGTTTTTGAGCAGGTCTGCATTATACTTAATTATATAAGGGAGATGTACTTTTAGTAAAAAGTAGCTCTCCAATTTCAAAAGTACATCAACGTAGTATTAATACTTAGATTTAAAGATTTTCTGGGATAAATGAAATACATTCCCAGCAGCCATCTCCCTTTGCCTCTATCTTATTGCATATTTTGTCCTAATGTGCTTTCATATTTACATGTCACCATGTTTCCATTGGCTAGTACCTTAAAGTCAGATGTCTGTCAAGCAAACTGACCAGTGACAGAATTGCTTTGTGAGGTTTACATCTTTATGACATCAAATGCTTCACATGAAAAATGCAGTTCATTGTCAAAAATCAGCTATATTAGGAGAGTGAGAATTGTGTTTTAGCATCAATTACACACTAAATATGCTGTCATTGTGTATGTTTAATGGATGTCTTTCAGTTTTAAAGATAGATAGATAGAAAGATAGATAGATAGATAGATAGATAGACAGACAGACAGACTGATTTCAACTGGAAGCAGTGCTTACATATTGCTTAATTTTTGGTGGTTATTAAATAGTATGGGTAGGCAAGAAAAGTGCATATATCTTTTATTAGCATAAACTTACCCAAATGCGCTCTTGCATATTTAAGGCATTCAAAGTAATAATATTTCACAGCATTAATACAGTTATGTACTAGACTGGACAATGGTAAGCAGAGCCAGTACTTATATCAACAATGGCCTTATCTGTGTGAAGTTTGTATGTTCTCCCTGTGTTTGCGTGGGTTTCCTCCGGGTGCTGTGGTTTCCTCCCACACTCCAAAAAACATACTGTTAGGTTAATTGGCTGCTATCAAAATTGACCCTAGTCTCTCCCTCTCTGTCTGTGTGTGAGTGTGTGTCTATATTAGGGAATTTAGACTGTAAGCTCCAATAGGGTAGGGACTGATGTGAATGGGTTCTCTGTACAGCGCTGCGCTATTAGTGACACTATATAAATAAATGATAATGAGGATGATGATGATATGTGTTTACTATGCCTATACACATAGCCAGCTTTCACACTTGATTGGCAGATTAATGCATCATTATTGCTAAGTTTGATAACAGTTGTCTAATACAGTGACACTGGTAGAGAAAACCACTATAGACATTCACATAAGCAGCTCTCATCATCATCATTTATTGCATAAGACTTCTTTAATTATACTAAGTTTTTGAGCAGGTCTGCATTATACTTAATTATATAAGGGAGATGTACTTTTAGTAAAAAGTAGCTCTCCAATTTCAAAAGTACATCAACGTAGTATTAATACTTAGATTTAAAGATTTTCTGGGATAAATGAAATACATTCCCAGCAGCCATCTCCCTTTGCCTCTATCTTATTGCATATTTTGTCCTAATGTGCTTTCATATTTACATGTCACCATGTTTCCATTGGCTAGTACCTTAAAGTCAGATGTCTGTCAAGCAAACTGACCAGTGACAGAATTGCTTTGTGAGGTTTACATCTTTATGACATCAAATGCTTCACATGAAAAATGCAGTTCATTGTCAAAAATCAGCTATATTAGGAGAGTGAGAATTGTGTTTTAGCATCAATTACACACTAAATATGCTGTCATTGTGTATGTTTAATGGATGTCTTTCAGTTTTAAAGATAGACAGACGGATAGATAGATAGAAAGATAGAAAGATAGATAGATAGAAAGATAGATAGATAGATAGACAGACAGACTGATTTCAACTGGAAGCAGTGCTTACATATTGCTTAATTTTTGGTGGTTATTAAATAGTATGGGTAGGCAAGAAAAGTGCATATATCTTTTATTAGCATAAACTTACCCAAATGCGCTCTTGCATATTTAAGGCATTCAAAGTAATAATATTTCACAGCATTAATACAGTTATGTACTAGACTGGACAATGGTAAGCAGAGCCAGTACTTATATCAACAATGGCCTTATCTGTGTGAAGTTTGTATGTTCTCCCTGTGTTTGCGTGGGTTTCCTCCCACACTCCAAAAAACATACTGTTAGGTTAATTGGCTGCTATCAAAATTGACCCTAGTCTCTCCCTCTCTGTCTGTGTGTGAGTGTGTGTCTATATTAGGGAATTTAGACTGTAAGCTCCAATAGGGTAGGGACTGATGTGAATGGGTTCTCTGTACAGCGCTGCGCTATTAGTGACACTATATAAATAAATGATAATGAGGATGATGATGATATGTGTTTACTATGCCTATACACATAGCCAGCTTTCACACTTGATTGGCAGATTAATGCATCATTATTGCTAAGTTTGATAACAGTTGTCTAATACAGTGACACTGGTAGAGAAAACCACTATAGACATTCACATAAGCAGCTCTCATCATCATCATTTATGGCATAAGACTTCTTTAATTATACTAAGTTTTTGAGCAGGTCTGCATTATACTTAATTATATAAGGGAGATGTACTTTTAGTAAAAAGTAGCTCTCCAATTTCAAAAGTACATCAACGTAGTATTAATACTTAGATTTAAAGATTTTCTGGGATAAATGAAATACATTCCCAGCAGCCATCTCCCTTTGCCTCTATCTTATTGCATATTTTGTCCTAATGTGCTTTCATATTTACATGTCACCATGTTTCCATTGGCTAGTACCTTAAAGTCAGATGTCTGTCAAGCAAACTGACCAGTGACAGAATTGCTTTGTGAGGTTTACATCTTTATGACATCAAATGCTTCACATGAAAAATGCAGTTCATTGTCAAAAATCAGCTATATTAGGAGAGTGAGAATTGTGTTTTAGCATCAATTACACACTAAATATGCTGTCATTGTGTATGTTTAATGGATGTCTTTCAGTTTTAAAGATAGACAGACGGATAGATAGATAGAAAGATAGAAAGATAGATAGATAGACAGACAGACAGACAGACTGATTTCAACTGGAAGCAGTGCTTACATATTGCTTAATTTTTGGTGGTTATTAAATAGTATGGGTAGGCAAGAAAAGTGCATATATCTTTTATTAGCATAAACTTACCCAAATGCGCTCTTGCATATTTAAGGCATTCAAAGTAATAATATTTCACAGCATTAATACAGTTATGTACTAGACTGGACAATGGTAAGCAGAGCCAGTACTTATATCAACAATGGCCTTATCTGTGTGAAGTTTGTATGTTCTCCCTGTGTTTGCGTGGGTTTCCTCCCACACTCCAAAAAACATACTGTTAGGTTAATTGGCTGCTATCAAAATTGACCCTAGTCTCTCCCTCTCTGTCTGTGTGTGAGTGTGTGTCTATATTAGGGAATTTAGACTGTAAGCTCCAATAGGGTAGGGACTGATGTGAATGGGTTCTCTGTACAGCGCTGCGCTATTAGTGACACTATATAAATAAATGATAATGAGGATGATGATGATATGTGTTTACTATGCCTATACACATAGCCAGCTTTCACACTTGATTGGCAGATTAATGCATCATTATTGCTAAGTTTGATAACAGTTGTCTAATACAGTGACACTGGTAGAGAAAACCACTATAGACATTCACATAAGCAGCTCTCATCATCATCATTTATGGCATAAGACTTCTTTAATTATACTAAGTTTTTGAGCAGGTCTGCATTATACTTAATTATATAAGGGAGATGTACTTTTAGTAAAAAGTAGCTCTCCAATTTCAAAAGTACATCAACGTAGTATTAATACTTAGATTTAAAGATTTTCTGGGATAAATGAAATACATTCCCAGCAGCCATCTCCCTTTGCCTCTATCTTATTGCATATTTTGTCCTAATGTGCTTTCATATTTACATGTCACCATGTTTCCATTGGCTAGTACCTTAAAGTCAGATGTCTGTCAAGCAAACTGACCAGTGACAGAATTGCTTTGTGAGGTTTACATCTTTATGACATCAAATGCTTCACATGAAAAATGCAGTTCATTGTCAAAAATCAGCTATATTAGGAGAGTGAGAATTGTGTTTTAGCATCAATTACACACTAAATATGCTGTCATTGTGTATGTTTAATGGATGTCTTTCAGTTTTAAAGATAGACAGACGGATAGATAGATAGAAAGATAGAAAGATAGATAGATAGAAAGATAGATAGATAGATAGATAGATAGACAGACAGACAGACTGATTTCAACTGGAAGCAGTGCTTACATATTGCTTAATTTTTGGTGGTTATTAAATAGTATGGGTAGGCAAGAAAAGTGCATATATCTTTTATTAGCATAAACTTACCCAAATGCGCTCTTGCATATTTAAGGCATTCAAAGTAATAATATTTCACAGCATTAATACAGTTATGTACTAGACTGGACAATGGTAAGCAGAGCCAGTACTTATATCAACAATGGCCTTATCTGTGTGAAGTTTGTATGTTCTCCCTGTGTTTGCGTGGCTTTCCTCCGGGTGCTGTGGTTTCCTCCCACACTCCAAAAAACATACTGTTAGGTTAATTGGCTGCTATCAAAATTGACCCTAGTCTCTCCCTCTCTGTCTGTGTGTGAGTGTGTGTCTATATTAGGGAATTTAGACTGTAAGCTCCAATAGGGTAGGGACTGATGTGAATGGGTTCTCTGTACAGCGCTGCGCTATTAGTGACACTATATAAATAAATGATAATGAGGATGATGATGATATGTGTTTACTATGCCTATACACATAGCCAGCTTTCACACTTGATTGGCAGATTAATGCATCATTATTGCTAAGTTTGATAACAGTTGTCTAATACAGTGACACTGGTAGAGAAAACCACTATAGACATTCACATAAGCAGCTCTCATCATCATCATTTAT
>NW_027445988.1:55000-57500 GCF_038048845.1 Mixophyes fleayi
ATCTCCCTTTGCCTCTATCTTATTGCATATTTTGTCCTAATGTGCTTTCATATTTACATGTCACCATGTTTCCATTGGCTAGTACCTTAAAGTCAGATGTCTGTCAAGCAAACTGACCAGTGACAGAATTGCTTTGTGAGGTTTACATCTTTATGACATCAAATGCTTCACATGAAAAATGCAGTTCATTGTCAAAAATCAGCTATATTAGGAGAGTGAGAATTGTGTTTTAGCATCAATTACACACTAAATATGCTGTCATTGTGTATGTTTAATGGATGTCTTTCAGTTTTAAAGATAGACAGACCGATAGATAGATAGATAGAAAGATAGAAAGATAGATAGATAGAAAGATAGATAGATAGATAGACAGACAGACAGACTGATTTCAACTGGAAGCAGTGCTTACATATTGCTTAATTTTTGGTGGTTATTAAATAGTATGGGTAGGCAAGAAAAGTGCATATATCTTTTATTAGCATAAACTTACCCAAATGCGCTCTTGCATATTTAAGGCATTCAAAGTAATAATATTTCACAGCATTAATACAGTTATGTACTAGACTGGACAATGGTAAGCAGAGCCAGTACTTATATCAACAATGGCCTTATCTGTGTGAAGTTTGTATGTTCTCCCTGTGTTTGCGTGGGTTTCCTCCGGGTGCTGTGGTTTCCTCCCACACTCCAAAAAACATACTGTTAGGTTAATTGGCTGCTATCAAAATTGACCCTAGTCTCTCCCTCTCTGTCTGTGTGTGAGTGTGTGTCTATATTAGGGAATTTAGACTGTAAGCTCCAATAGGGTAGGGACTGATGTGAATGGGTTCTCTGTACAGCGCTGCGCTATTAGTGACACTATATAAATAAATGATAATGAGGATGATGATGATATGTGTTTACTATGCCTATACACATAGCCAGCTTTCACACTTGATTGGCAGATTAATGCATCATTATTGCTAAGTTTGATAACAGTTGTCTAATACAGTGACACTGGTAGAGAAAACCACTATAGACATTCACATAAGCAGCTCTCATCATCATCATTTATGGCATAAGACTTCTTTAATTATACTAAGTTTTTGAGCAGGTCTGCATTATACTTAATTATATAAGGGAGATGTACTTTTAGTAAAAAGTAGCTCTCCAATTTCAAAAGTACATCAACGTAGTATTAATACTTAGATTTAAAGATTTTCTGGGATAAATGAAATACATTCCCAGCAGCCATCTCCCTTTGCCTCTATCTTATTGCATATTTTGTCCTAATGTGCTTTCATATTTACATGTCACCATGTTTCCATTGGCTAGTACCTTAAAGTCAGATGTCTGTCAAGCAAACTGACCAGTGACAGAATTGCTTTGTGAGGTTTACATCTTTATGACATCAAATGCTTCACATGAAAAATGCAGTTCATTGTCAAAAATCAGCTATATTAGGAGAGTGAGAATTGTGTTTTAGCATCAATTACACACTAAATATGCTGTCATTGTGTATGTTTAATGGATGTCTTTCAGTTTTAAAGATAGACAGACGGATAGATAGATAGAAAGATAGATAGATAGATAGATAGACAGACAGACAGACTGATTTCAACTGGAAGCAGTGCTTACATATTGCTTAATTTTTGGTGGTTATTAAATAGTATGGGTAGGCAAGAAAAGTGCATATATCTTTTATTAGCATAAACTTACCCAAATGCGCTCTTGCATATTTAAGGCATTCAAAGTAATAATATTTCACAGCATTAATACAGTTATGTACTAGACTGGACAATGGTAAGCAGAGCCAGTACTTATATCAACAATGGCCTTATCTGTGTGAAGTTTGTATGTTCTCCCTGTGTTTGCGTGGGTTTCCTCCGGGTGCTGTGGTTTCCTCCCACACTCCAAAAAACATACTGTTAGGTTAATTGGCTGCTATCAAAATTGACCCTAGTCTCTCCCTCTCTGTCTGTGTGTGAGTGTGTGTCTATATTAGGGAATTTAGACTGTAAGCTCCAATAGGGTAGGGACTGATGTGAATGGGTTCTCTGTACAGCGCTGCGCTATTAGTGACACTATATAAATAAATGATAATGAGGATGATGATGATATGTGTTTACTATGCCTATACACATAGCCAGCTTTCACACTTGATTGGCAGATTAATGCATCATTATTGCTAAGTTTGATAACAGTTGTCTAATACAGTGACACTGGTAGAGAAAACCACTATAGACATTCACATAAGCAGCTCTCATCATCATCATTTATGGCATAAGACTTCTTTAATTATACTAAGTTTTTGAGCAGGTCTGCATTATACTTAATTATATAAGGGAGATGTACTTTTAGTAAAAAGTAGCTCTCCAATTTCAAAAGTACATCAACGTAGTATTAATACTTAGATTTAAAGATTTTCTGGGATAAATGAAATACATTCCCAGCAGCCATCTCCCTTTGCCTCTATCTTATTGCATATTTTGTCCTAATGTGCTTTCATATTTACATGTCACCA
>NW_027445988.1:70000-92500 GCF_038048845.1 Mixophyes fleayi
AGATAGATAGACAGACAGACAGACTGATTTCAACTGGAAGCAGTGCTTACATATTGCTTAATTTTTGGTGGTTATTAAATAGTATGGGTAGGCAAGAAAAGTGCATATATCTTTTATTAGCATAAACTTACCCAAATGCGCTCTTGCATATTTAAGGCATTCAAAGTAATAATATTTCACAGCATTAATACAGTTATGTACTAGACTGGACAATGGTAAGCAGAGCCAGTACTTATATCAACAATGGCCTTATCTGTGTGAAGTTTGTATGTTCTCCCTGTGTTTGCGTGGGTTTCCTCCCACACTCCAAAAAACATACTGTTAGGTTAATTGGCTGCTATCAAAATTGACCCTAGTCTCTCCCTCTCTGTCTGTGTGTGAGTGTGTGTCTATATTAGGGAATTTAGACTGTAAGCTCCAATAGGGTAGGGACTGATGTGAATGGGTTCTCTGTACAGCGCTGCGCTATTAGTGACACTATATAAATAAATGATAATGAGGATGATGATGATATGTGTTTACTATGCCTATACACATAGCCAGCTTTCACACTTGATTGGCAGATTAATGCATCATTATTGCTAAGTTTGATAACAGTTGTCTAATACAGTGACACTGGTAGAGAAAACCACTATAGACATTCACATAAGCAGCTCTCATCATCATCATTTATGGCATAAGACTTCTTTAATTATACTAAGTTTTTGAGCAGGTCTGCATTATACTTAATTATATAAGGGAGATGTACTTTTAGTAAAAAGTAGCTCTCCAATTTCAAAAGTACATCAACGTAGTATTAATACTTAGATTTAAAGATTTTCTGGGATAAATGAAATACATTCCCAGCAGCCATCTCCCTTTGCCTCTATCTTATTGCATATTTTGTCCTAATGTGCTTTCATATTTACATGTCACCATGTTTCCATTGGCTAGTACCTTAAAGTCAGATGTCTGTCAAGCAAACTGACCAGTGACAGAATTGCTTTGTGAGGTTTACATCTTTATGACATCAAATGCTTCACATGAAAAATGCAGTTCATTGTCAAAAATCAGCTATATTAGGAGAGTGAGAATTGTGTTTTAGCATCAATTACACACTAAATATGCTGTCATTGTGTATGTTTAATGGATGTCTTTCAGTTTTAAAGATAGACAGACGGATAGATAGATAGAAAGATAGAAAGATAGATAGATAGAAAGATAGATAGATAGATAGACAGACAGACTGATTTCAACTGGAAGC
This sequence comes from Mixophyes fleayi, assembly GCF_038048845.1. Lineage (NCBI taxonomy): Eukaryota > Metazoa > Chordata > Amphibia > Anura > Limnodynastidae > Mixophyes > Mixophyes fleayi. The sequence goes on from NW_027445988.1 coordinate 71,244, forward strand.
AGTGCTTACATATTGCTTAATTTTTGGTGGTTATTAAATAGTATGGGTAGGCAAGAAAAGTGCATATATCTTTTATTAGCATAAACTTACCCAAATGCGCTCTTGCATATTTAAGGCATTCAAAGTAATAATATTTCACAGCATTAATACAGTTATGTACTAGACTGGACAATGGTAAGCAGAGCCAGTACTTATATCAACAATGGCCTTATCTGTGTGAAGTTTGTATGTTCTCCCTGTGTTTGCGTGGGTTTCCTCCGGGTGCTGTGGTTTCCTCCCACACTCCAAAAAACATACTGTTAGGTTAATTGGCTGCTATCAAAATTGACCCTAGTCTCTCCCTCTCTGTCTGTGTGTGAGTGTGTGTCTATATTAGGGAATTTAGACTGTAAGCTCCAATAGGGTAGGGACTGATGTGAATGGGTTCTCTGTACAGCGCTGCACTATTAGTGACACTATATAAATAAATGATAATGAGGATGATGATGATATGTGTTTACTATGCCTATGCACATAGCCAGCTTTCACACTTGATTGGCAGATTAATGCATCATTATTGCTAAGTTTGATAACAGTTGTCTAATACAATGACACTGGTAGAGAAAACCACTATAGACATTCACATAAGCAGCTCTCATCATCATCATTTATTGCATAAGACTTCTTTAATTATACTAAGTTTTTGAGCAGGTCTGCATTATACTTAATTATATAAGGGAGATGTACTTTTAGTAAAAAGTAGCTCTCCAATTTCAAAAGTACATCAACGTAGTATTAATACTTAGATTTAAAGATTTTCTGGGATAAATGAAATACATTCCCAGCAGCCATCTCCCTTTGCCTCTATCTTATTGCATATTTTGTCCTAATGTGCTTTCATATTTACATGTCACCATGTTTCCATTGGCTAGTACCTTAAAGTCAGATGTCTGTCAAGCAAACTGACCAGTGACAGAATTGCTTTGTGAGGTTTACATCTTTATGACATCAAATGCTTCACATGAAAAATGCAGTTCATTGTCAAAAATCAGCTATATTAGGAGAGTGAGAATTGTGTTTTAGCATCAATTACACACTAAATATGCTGTCATTGTGTATGTTTAATGGATGTCTTTCAGTTTTAAAGATAGACAGACCGATAGATAGATAGATAGAAAGATAGAAAGATAGATAGATAGAAAGATAGATAGATAGATAGACAGACAGACAGACTGATTTCAACTGGAAGCAGTGCTTACATATTGCTTAATTTTTGGTGGTTATTAAATAGTATGGGTAGGCAAGAAAAGTGCATATATCTTTTATTAGCATAAACTTACCCAAATGCGCTCTTGCATATTTAAGGCATTCAAAGTAATAATATTTCACAGCATTAATACAGTTATGTACTAGACTGGACAATGGTAAGCAGAGCCAGTACTTATATCAACAATGGCCTTATCTGTGTGAAGTTTGTATGTTCTCCCTGTGTTTGCGTGGGTTTCCTCCCACACTCCAAAAAACATACTGTTAGGTTAATTGGCTGCTATCAAAATTGACCCTAGTCTCTCCCTCTCTGTCTGTGTGTGAGTGTGTGTCTATATTAGGGAATTTAGACTGTAAGCTCCAATAGGGTAGGGACTGATGTGAATGGGTTCTCTGTACAGCGCTGCGCTATTAGTGACACTATATAAATAAATGATAATGAGGATGATGATGATATGTGTTTACTATGCCTATACACATAGCCAGCTTTCACACTTGATTGGCAGATTAATGCATCATTATTGCTAAGTTTGATAACAGTTGTCTAATACAGTGACACTGGTAGAGAAAACCACTATAGACATTCACATAAGCAGCTCTCATCATCATCATTTATGGCATAAGACTTCTTTAATTATACTAAGTTTTTGAGCAGGTCTGCATTATACTTAATTATATAAGGGAGATGTACTTTTAGTAAAAAGTAGCTCTCCAATTTCAAAAGTACATCAACGTAGTATTAATACTTAGATTTAAAGATTTTCTGGGATAAATGAAATACATTCCCAGCAGCCATCTCCCTTTGCCTCTATCTTATTGCATATTTTGTCCTAATGTGCTTTCATATTTACATGTCACCATGTTTCCATTGGCTAGTACCTTAAAGTCAGATGTCTGTCAAGCAAACTGACCAGTGACAGAATTGCTTTGTGAGGTTTACATCTTTATGACATCAAATGCTTCACATGAAAAATGCAGTTCATTGTCAAAAATCAGCTATATTAGGAGAGTGAGAATTGTGTTTTAGCATCAATTACACACTAAATATGCTGTCATTGTGTATGTTTAATGGATGTCTTTCAGTTTTAAAGATAGACAGACGGATAGATAGATAGAAAGATAGAAAGATAGATAGATAGAAAGATAGATAGATAGATAGACAGACAGACTGATTTCAACTGGAAGCAGTGCTTACATATTGCTTAATTTTTGGTGGTTATTAAATAGTATGGGTAGGCAAGAAAAGTGCATATATCTTTTATTAGCATAAACTTACCCAAATGCGCTCTTGCATATTTAAGGCATTCAAAGTAATAATATTTCACAGCATTAATACAGTTATGTACTAGACTGGACAATGGTAAGCAGAGCCAGTACTTATATCAACAATGGCCTTATCTGTGTGAAGTTTGTATGTTCTCCCTGTGTTTGCGTGGGTTTCCTCCCACACTCCAAAAAACATACTGTTAGGTTAATTGGCTGCTATCAAAATTGACCCTAGTCTCTCCCTCTCTGTCTGTGTGTGAGTGTGTGTCTATATTAGGGAATTTAGACTGTAAGCTCCAATAGGGTAGGGACTGATGTGAATGGGTTCTCTGTACAGCGCTGCGCTATTAGTGACACTATATAAATAAATGATAATGAGGATGATGATTATATGTGTTTACTATGCCTATACACATAGCCAGCTTTCACACTTGATTGGCAGATTAATGCATCATTATTGCTAAGTTTGATAACAGTTGTCTAATACAGTGACACTGGTAGAGAAAACCACTATAGACATTCACATAAGCAGCTCTCATCATCATCATTTATGGCATAAGACTTCTTTAATTATACTAAGTTTTTGAGCAGGTCTGCATTATACTTAATTATATAAGGGAGATGTACTTTTAGTAAAAAGTAGCTCTCCAATTTCAAAAGTACATCAACGTAGTATTAATACTTAGATTTAAAGATTTTCTGGGATAAATGAAATACATTCCCAGCAGCCATCTCCCTTTGCCTCTATCTTATTGCATATTTTGTCCTAATGTGCTTTCATATTTACATGTCACCATGTTTCCATTGGCTAGTACCTTAAAGTCAGATGTCTGTCAAGCAAACTGACCAGTGACAGAATTGCTTTGTGAGGTTTACATCTTTATGACATCAAATGCTTCACATGAAAAATGCAGTTCATTGTCAAAAATCAGCTATATTAGGAGAGTGAGAATTGTGTTTTAGCATCAATTACACACTAAATATGCTGTCATTGTGTATGTTTAATGGATGTCTTTCAGTTTTAAAGATAGACAGACCGATAGATAGATAGATAGAAAGATAGAAAGATAGATAGATAGAAAGATAGATAGATAGATAGACAGACAGACAGACTGATTTCAACTGGAAGCAGTGCTTACATATTGCTTAATTTTTGGTGGTTATTAAATAGTATGGGTAGGCAAGAAAAGTGCATATATCTTTTATTAGCATAAACTTACCCAAATGCGCTCTTGCATATTTAAGGCATTCAAAGTAATAATATTTCACAGCATTAATACAGTTATGTACTAGACTGGACAATGGTAAGCAGAGCCAGTACTTATATCAACAATGGCCTTATCTGTGTGAAGTTTGTATGTTCTCCCTGTGTTTGCGTGGGTTTCCTCCCACACTCCAAAAAACATACTGTTAGGTTAATTGGCTGCTATCAAAATTGACCCTAGTCTCTCCCTCTCTGTCTGTGTGTGAGTGTGTGTCTATATTAGGGAATTTAGACTGTAAGCTCCAATAGGGTAGGGACTGATGTGAATGGGTTCTCTGTACAGCGCTGCGCTATTAGTGACACTATATAAATAAATGATAATGAGGATGATGATGATATGTGTTTACTATGCCTATACACATAGCCAGCTTTCACACTTGATTGGCAGATTAATGCATCATTATTGCTAAGTTTGATAACAGTTGTCTAATACAGTGACACTGGTAGAGAAAACCACTATAGACATTCACATAAGCAGCTCTCATCATCATCATTTATGGCATAAGACTTCTTTAATTATACTAAGTTTTTGAGCAGGTCTGCATTATACTTAATTATATAAGGGAGATGTACTTTTAGTAAAAAGTAGCTCTCCAATTTCAAAAGTACATCAACGTAGTATTAATACTTAGATTTAAAGATTTTCTGGGATAAATGAAATACATTCCCAGCAGCCATCTCCCTTTGCCTCTATCTTATTGCATATTTTGTCCTAATGTGCTTTCATATTTACATGTCACCATGTTTCCATTGGCTAGTACCTTAAAGTCAGATGTCTGTCAAGCAAACTGACCAGTGACAGAATTGCTTTGTGAGGTTTACATCTTTATGACATCAAATGCTTCACATGAAAAATGCAGTTCATTGTCAAAAATCAGCTATATTAGGAGAGTGAGAATTGTGTTTTAGCATCAATTACACACTAAATATGCTGTCATTGTGTATGTTTAATGGATGTCTTTCAGTTTTAAAGATAGACAGACGGATAGATAGATAGAAAGATAGAAAGATAGATAGATAGAAAGATAGATAGATAGATAGACAGACAGACTGATTTCAACTGGAAGCAGTGCTTACATATTGCTTAATTTTTGGTGGTTATTAAATAGTATGGGTAGGCAAGAAAAGTGCATATATCTTTTATTAGCATAAACTTACCCAAATGCGCTCTTGCATATTTAAGGCATTCAAAGTAATAATATTTCACAGCATTAATACAGTTATGTACTAGACTGGACAATGGTAAGCAGAGCCAGTACTTATATCAACAATGGCCTTATCTGTGTGAAGTTTGTATGTTCTCCCTGTGTTTGCGTGGGTTTCCTCCCACACTCCAAAAAACATACTGTTAGGTTAATTGGCTGCTATCAAAATTGACCCTAGTCTCTCCCTCTCTGTCTGTGTGTGAGTGTGTGTCTATATTAGGGAATTTAGACTGTAAGCTCCAATAGGGTAGGGACTGATGTGAATGGGTTCTCTGTACAGCGCTGCGCTATTAGTGACACTATATAAATAAATGATAATGAGGATGATGATTATATGTGTTTACTATGCCTATACACATAGCCAGCTTTCACACTTGATTGGCAGATTAATGCATCATTATTGCTAAGTTTGATAACAGTTGTCTAATACAGTGACACTGGTAGAGAAAACCACTATAGACATTCACATAAGCAGCTCTCATCATCATCATTTATGGCATAAGACTTCTTTAATTATACTAAGTTTTTGAGCAGGTCTGCATTATACTTAATTATATAAGGGAGATGTACTTTTAGTAAAAAGTAGCTCTCCAATTTCAAAAGTACATCAACGTAGTATTAATACTTAGATTTAAAGATTTTCTGGGATAAATGAAATACATTCCCAGCAGCCATCTCCCTTTGCCTCTATCTTATTGCATATTTTGTCCTAATGTGCTTTCATATTTACATGTCACCATGTTTCCATTGGCTAGTACCTTAAAGTCAGATGTCTGTCAAGCAAACTGACCAGTGACAGAATTGCTTTGTGAGGTTTACATCTTTATGACATCAAATGCTTCACATGAAAAATGCAGTTCATTGTCAAAAATCAGCTATATTAGGAGAGTGAGAATTGTGTTTTAGCATCAATTACACACTAAATATGCTGTCATTGTGTATGTTTAATGGATGTCTTTCAGTTTTAAAGATAGACAGACCGATAGATAGATAGATAGAAAGATAGAAAGATAGATAGATAGAAAGATAGATAGATAGATAGACAGACAGACAGACTGATTTCAACTGGAAGCAGTGCTTACATATTGCTTAATTTTTGGTGGTTATTAAATAGTATGGGTAGGCAAGAAAAGTGCATATATCTTTTATTAGCATAAACTTACCCAAATGCGCTCTTGCATATTTAAGGCATTCAAAGTAATAATATTTCACAGCATTAATACAGTTATGTACTAGACTGGACAATGGTAAGCAGAGCCAGTACTTATATCAACAATGGCCTTATCTGTGTGAAGTTTGTATGTTCTCCCTGTGTTTGCGTGGGTTTCCTCCCACACTCCAAAAAACATACTGTTAGGTTAATTGGCTGCTATCAAAATTGACCCTAGTCTCTCCCTCTCTGTCTGTGTGTGAGTGTGTGTCTATATTAGGGAATTTAGACTGTAAGCTCCAATAGGGTAGGGACTGATGTGAATGGGTTCTCTGTACAGCGCTGCGCTATTAGTGACACTATATAAATAAATGATAATGAGGATGATGATGATATGTGTTTACTATGCCTATACACATAGCCAGCTTTCACACTTGATTGGCAGATTAATGCATCATTATTGCTAAGTTTGATAACAGTTGTCTAATACAGTGACACTGGTAGAGAAAACCACTATAGACATTCACATAAGCAGCTCTCATCATCATCATTTATGGCATAAGACTTCTTTAATTATACTAAGTTTTTGAGCAGGTCTGCATTATACTTAATTATATAAGGGAGATGTACTTTTAGTAAAAAGTAGCTCTCCAATTTCAAAAGTACATCAACGTAGTATTAATACTTAGATTTAAAGATTTTCTGGGATAAATGAAATACATTCCCAGCAGCCATCTCCCTTTGCCTCTATCTTATTGCATATTTTGTCCTAATGTGCTTTCATATTTACATGTCACCATGTTTCCATTGGCTAGTACCTTAAAGTCAGATGTCTGTCAAGCAAACTGACCAGTGACAGAATTGCTTTGTGAGGTTTACATCTTTATGACATCAAATGCTTCACATGAAAAATGCAGTTCATTGTCAAAAATCAGCTATATTAGGAGAGTGAGAATTGTGTTTTAGCATCAATTACACACTAAATATGCTGTCATTGTGTATGTTTAATGGATGTCTTTCAGTTTTAAAGATAGACAGACGGATAGAAAGATAGAAAGATAGATAGATAGAAAGATAGATAGATAGATAGACAGACAGACTGATTTCAACTGGAAGCAGTGCTTACATATTGCTTAATTTTTGGTGGTTATTAAATAGTATGGGTAGGCAAGAAAAGTGCATATATCTTTTATTAGCATAAACTTACCCAAATGCGCTCTTGCATATTTAAGGCATTCAAAGTAATAATATTTCACAGCATTAATACAGTTATGTACTAGACTGGACAATGGTAAGCAGAGCCAATACTTATATCAACAATGGCCTTATCTGTGTGAAGTTTGTATGTTCTCCCTGTGTTTGCGTGGGTTTCCTCCGGGTGCTGTGGTTTCCTCCCACACTCCAAAAAACATACTGTTAGGTTAATTGGCTGCTATCAAAATTGACCCTAGTCTCTCCCTCTCTGTCTGTGTGTGAGTGTGTGTCTATATTAGGGAATTTAGACTGTAAGCTCCAATAGGGTAGGGACTGATGTGAATGGGTTCTCTGTACAGCGCTGCGCTATTAGTGACACTATATAAATAAATGATAATGAGGATGATGATGATATGTGTTTACTATGCCTATACACATAGCCAGCTTTCACACTTGATTGGCAGATTAATGCATCATTATTGCTAAGTTTGATAACAGTTGTCTAATACAGTGACACTGGTAGAGAAAACCACTATAGACATTCACATAAGCAGCTCTCATCATCATCATTTATGGCATAAGACTTCTTTAATTATACTAAGTTTTTGAGCAGGTCTGCATTATACTTAATTATATAAGGGAGATGTACTTTTAGTAAAAAGTAGCTCTCCAATTTCAAAAGTACATCAACGTAGTATTAATACTTTGACAAGTGAGGCTATTAGGACGAACGCACTTAAAGGGCGACAGGGTTTGTAACAAGCTGAATGATGACCTGGTGTGTTTTAACATGGGGTGGGGACCGACCAATGGGGGTCCATGTGGGAGGGACCTTGATAGAATATAGCAGGATGTACTTCCTGCTTTACTTCACTTGCAGCACGAGATCCAGAGGGATACCCAGCAGCGAGGAAAACGGATAAGTCCCATTTTGTGGTTTATTCTTTGTTTTATTGTATCCTTTTGCCCATTTCCATTTGCCTTTAACGTTCCCCCTCCCGTTATTATTTTAAAACCAGCCTTCTTCTTCTCCCCTTGTCTTTACCTGCCTCTCATTCGGCCTGCCCCCCCCCCCTCTTCCTTCAGCCCCTCATTTACCGTTCCCGCCGTCACCCCCTCCCTTCGTTTGCCATTAGTTTCTTTCCCTCCAGCCACCAGCATAATGCCCCGTCCCAAGAGAAATGCTCCTCGCCCGGCACGCCTCAGGTCCCCCTCTCCCACCCCCTCCCGCCGCCATCTTACAGCCTCAGCCTCAGCCTCTGCCCTCCAAACCCCAGCCCTCACTCCAGACATGCCGCTAAGCGGCGATAATGCACGGCCCCCCCTGGGATCCTCTCCCGGGCACTCCCCAGCATTTCGCGCCACTAGGCGCAGCGGCGCCCCCTCCCCTCTCCCCCCGGCCGGTTCGCGCATGCGCAGAACGCGCGCTCCATCGCGCCCGGCCGGATCCAGCAGCGCAGCCAATCTATATGACATGGCTGCAGGGGCAGCCAGCGTTTCTGTCAGGGAGCTTAGCGGGCAGCCTCAGCGGTCCCAGCAAGTAGCCGTCACCCCCCCCTCCCCAGGCTAACACATTAGGTGTCCTTTCAACCAGCCCTGTTGAGGATAGGAGCCATTCCCAGTTCAGATTATGTCCCATCACCCCTCCCGTGGCAGCCCACGGCTTCAGGTCACGAGGTCATAACCCTCCAGCACCCCACCAATTGCATTTCCCTCCCAGCCCATTCCTGCCCCATAGTAGTGGTGGATCAGCATGGGGGTCACAACATGGCAGAGGTCAAGAGTTCAGCAGGTCACAAGGACATACCTCGGGTCACGGGGAATACCAGCACCATGCGGGTGGGTGGGACACACTTCCTGCCAGGGCCTCAATGGATTTCAGTGACCGGTCCGAGGCGCCTGTATGGCCCTCTTCACGCCGGCAACGCCTGTCACCTCCAGCGTCTCGCCCATACACGTCACGAAGGGTCTCTTCCCCGGGGATCGTGGCGGGTGGGTTCACCCATAGGGGTCACGGGGTCAGGACTGATAACATTATAGTCGATTATCACCACTCCAGCGGCGGTAATTTAAGTCCAGGGCCTCTCCCCCTAGGGGGGCGGGCTACCTCCGGGTTTAGCGATCGGATGCGGGAGGAATTTTCTACGTTCCCTAGCCCTGACCATTTAGCGGCTTTCAACCCGTGTAACGTAGATAGAGACATCAACGCGGCGCGGCGGCGCTTGGACTATTTGCCCAGATCTCAGCTGACTGTTCCCCTTCCCGTTTCAGAGACTACTGTTACAAATCCGGAGTCGAGGGTCGGTCGGAACGATCGTTCGGGGTCCGAGTCTCGTGATATGAGGTCGGCAGGGTCCAGGGAGGATGCGGTCCGGGACACGGCTGGTGGACAGGTCGCGGCAACTGCACTCGGGGAGACGTCTGTCGGTGCTGGGAATACCGCTCCTGTCGGTGAGTCCATTTCCGTTAACACACATAAATCACACTTGTTGGCATCACCTGTCTTATCTACCAGCAGTGGGTCCTCCGGCTCGGGGGACAGGCCCAGAAAATTAATTAAGTTGTTAGAAACAGAATTGTTAGGAAAACGGAGTAAGCACACACCCCAATCAGGAGACACAGACCAACCAGCGGCTCGTAGCGAATTGGGGCAGGTAGAATCCCTGGAAATTACACACGGCATAAGGCCTAGCGTACGTGATAGAATTAGGAGGGGCAAGTACGTGGATATGTACGCGTTAACCGGGGAAGATAGGAAGGCGCTGGCGGCCGCCTGTGAGAGGTCGGGAATGGGGGAGGAGAAATACAGATCCTTCTCTAGATGGGTTAATGCCTTCTCCATTTTCGCTACAATATATGTAGAGACCCGTCCCAGCGAACAAGCGGAGGTATGGAGGTATATGCACCTTATTAGTGGGATGTACGTAAAGGACGGCCCGGTAATTTGGAGGGCATATGACGAGCTTTTCAGGAAACGGATGAGTGGGCGTGAGAGACTTCCTCTGGGATCGAAAGACATTGACACCTGGCTGGAGTTAATGAGGCCCAGCAGTCAGTCTGCAGAGGGTAGCTCTGTCAGGCGGTTTCAAGGGCCGGGGAGGACGCAGAATGTCCTCCCCCCAAAAGGAAGGTGTTATGACTTCAATGCAGGGGCCTGTCAAAGAGGCTCAGCCTGCAGATTTAGACACATTTGCACGTCATGTAACGGCCATCACCCTGCCAACGAATGCGCAAAGTCCCGTGGAAGTGGGGGACGGGGAAGAGGCTCTGGCTCAGCTCTGCCGAGTCAAGGGGCCGTCGCCAATTGATTTGGTTGAGCTGGATAAGTGGCTGGGGTGGTTTGATGATAAGGTGACTGGGTCCCTTCTCCATGACGGCTTTCATTTTGGCTTTAAACTCCCGGTCCAAGGTAGCGTTTCCTCGGCAGCTCCGGTTAATCTGAAATCGGCGCTCGCTTTCCCAGAAGTATTAGACGAAAAAATAGGGAAGGAGGTTGGTTTGGGTCGCATGATTGGCCCGTTCCGACTTCCTCCTATTCCCAATCTGATTTTGTCCCCAGTAGGGGTAGTTCCCAAAAAAGCGGTAGGAAAGTTTAGATTGATCCAGCACTTGTCTCATCCTGCCGGTAAATCCGTGAATGACGCAATTGACGTTAATCTCAGTTCTGTCAGTTATCAGTCATTCGAATCGGCCCTAGCGCTGGTCCAGGAATGCGGCAGGGGCTCCTTGTTGGCCAAAGTGGATATCGAATCGGCGTTCAGATTGCTGCCCCTTCACCTTGAGTCGTATCAATTCATGGGTTTCCGGCATCGTGGTGAATACTACATCGATCGCTGCCTGCCCATGGGTTGTTCGATCTCATGCGCACTGTTCGAGAAATTTAGCGGTTTCTTGCATTGGTGCATTCAGGCCGGGACAGGGTGTCGGTGGATCGCGCATTATCTTGACGACTTCCTGGTTATCGGGCCGCCTGGTACCACGGTTTGTCGAGATACGCTTTTTTCCACGGAGGCCTTGTTTAGGGTTTTAGGCGTTCCCATCGCAGCAGACAAGACGGAGGGCCCAATTACATGTCTCTCATTCCTCGGGATCGAGATTGACACGCTAGCAGGGATATGCAGGCTTCCAGCAGACAAGGTTACAAAGATGTATGAGGCTATCACAGAAGTGCTAGGGGCAAACGTTAGTACCCTGAGGTCGATACAGTCCCTGTTAGGGCGGTTCAACTTTGCCTGCCGTGTAATACCCATGGGGAGGGTTTTCTGTAGGAAGCTCCAAAGAGCCACAGCAGGTAGGAGTAGGCCACATGCAGTCATACAACTATCCAAGGTGGTTAGGGAGGATCTTCAGATATGGCTCATTTTTCTTAGGGGTTTTAATGGCAAGCGTATTTGGCCGTCACCTCCAGTAACAAACGGGGAAATTAACTTGTTCACAGACGCTGCTGGGGCATCCGGCTTTGGGGCTTATCTGGATGGACACTGGTGTGCAGATAGCTGGCCCGATGATTGGCACAGGGATGGGACCACTAGGAACTTGTTGGTTCTTGAATTATTCCCGATTGTGGTGGCAATTGAATTATGGGCACCCGTTTTGCGGGGTAGGCACATAGTTTTTTGGTGTGACAATTTGGGGGTGGTCCAGTCCATCAACAAGCAGAGTGCATCGGCCTACCAGGCAATATTGCTCTTGCGGCACCTAGTGTTGCGCTGTTTGCAGAATGACATTTCATTCAGGGCGAGGCATGTTCCGGGGGTGCAGAATAGCCTAGCAGATGCGTTGTCCCGATTCCACTGGGACAGGTTTCGCAGCCTTGCTCCTCACGCAGACCGTGTTGGTACCCCGTGTCCCCCTTGTGTTTGGCAGATCATCAAGCCGGCATAAGAGGCCTCGCGGAACAAGCGGTAGCTCCCTCCACCCTGAGATCCTATCAGGCGTCATGGAGACGGTGGTCGTTGTTCAGCAGGCAGAAAGACCAATCCGAGGCAGGTCAGAGAGATGCTATGCTAGCCTTTATGTGGGACAGATATTCCGAAGGTGATTCTAAGACCTCTATGGCATCTACCCTGGCTGGTATATCATTTATGGCCAAGCTGCAGGGTTACCCGGACGTTACCAAACAATTTTTAATTAATAAGGCCTTGAAGGGTTGGGGGAGAATCCGTCCTTCTCATAGCGATGCCCGTTTACCAATTACCCTTAACATCTTGGAGGATTTGATACGGAGAGTGGGTTTGGTTACCTCGGACGAATACGAGAAGCTTTTATTTAGTTTGGCTTTTTCCATGGCCTTTTTTGGGGCTTTTCGCATTTCGGAGCTGGTAGCTAGGTCCAGAGGGCATCAAGAGTCTGGGTTGAGAGCAGAACATGTCAGTCTGGGCGAAGGGACCTTTGCCTGCAAAATAGTTAGATCTAAGACTGATCAGAGCGGGAAGGGATCGTGGGTGCAGTTAGCTCCTCAACAGCTTCAGCATATCTGCCCGTTTAGGCTGGCGTCACAGTTTATGAGCAGGAGACCCCAGGCCAACTTGTTTCTGTGTCACAGTAATAGCATTCCTCTGACTAAATATCAATTTGCGGCCATTTTAAAGCGGACCTTACAGTCGCTTAATTTAAACAGCACCTTATACGGGACTCACTCATTTAGGATCGGGGCAGCTACATCTGCCGCTTTGGCTGGATCTTCTAACGAAGCTATAAAAGCTTTGGGCCGCTGGAAGTCCACGGCTTACCAGTCTTATGTGAGAATTGACAAAGTTATTGATTGAATGTTGTGTTGTTTAACAATTTATTGTGATTTGCAGTTTTTCTTTTCACACTTTCCTTCTCGTCTGAGCCTTCAAACCATCCCATCCCACTTCCCTTACCCATCCCATCTTCCCCTCCACTTGGTGGGCTACCCTGGGCTTTTCCGCTCGCCGCTTTAACGCGGGGGCGCGAAGGGATTTTCACCCGGGTTTCCCTGGGCGTAAGTCCTGATTAGTGGTGTGCAGCCGGGGTTTTTCCGGGTGTTGTTTACCTTCGCCTGGGTGGTCTGCTCCCTGTTTGTGTCTACCTTCCCTTACCCCCCTTCGTGTTACGTTTTTCTGTTAACAAGCACTTATCCTTCTTATACCTGTATACCACGCCTGTCTGTCTGCCCAATTCAATGATTTCATGCTAACATGGGTTCTCTGATTTCAGGTGATGGTGTTAGAACTAAGACGGTGTGGATCATCGGTCATTCGTTTGTTTTTTGGGCCGCTGGCCACCCCAGGTCAAAAAGTATCTCGGATAATTGCGGCACGGTGATTAGATGGTGGGGTAAAAGAGGTTTAGGCTGGCAGGACCTTATTCCGTGGTTGACTAGGCTCATAAAACAACAAGGCCCACCGGACGTTCTGGTTGTACATGCGGGAGGTAACGATTTAGGTAAGGGTAAATCATTAGATCTCATCGTTAAAATCAGAGAGGACCTACGTCAAATACATGAGGCGTGGCCAGACATCACTATTGGTTGGTCAGCACTCATTCCCCGTTTAGTATGGAGGACAGCCATTCCTATAAAAAAGATGACGGCTATGGTTAGGAAGCTAAATAGTGCCATCCGAAAAATAGTACGGTCCATGGGAGGCATAGTCATAGACCACCCGGGGTTAGGGGTAGAGGCACCACATCTTTTTAGACGGGACGGCGTTCACCTTAATGAAGAGGGTATGGGTTTCTTTATAGACAGGATTTACGGGGGAGTGGAGGCGTGTTTCGGTTAGTTGGTGGCGGGCTGCGGCGTCTGTAGGGCGCAGCGGGGTAGGAAGGCACTGCGTTCAGCGGCTGATTAGTGGGCGCACTGGTAGTTGGTCGTAGGTCACTGCCCCCTTTGATGTAACAGTAACTCCTTTTGGTCCTTCGGTGAGGAGGGTCCCTGTCCGGCTCGGTGAGGGAGGGCAGCGTGAGTTGTAAGGGGCAGTCACTCTGACGCCAACTCAGCGCTATGTATGTAGGGATTTGTTCCCCCGTGTTTTTTGCGGACTTACGGCGGTTTGCGCCAGTCCATTAAGTAATCGTGTGTGATCAGCTCGTGAGCTGTCCCGCAGTGCTCTTTCTCCGCCACCATAGGTTAGTTAATATAAAATCCTTATAATAAAATTCCTGCCAAGGTTTAATAACTTATTCAGGTCTCCGTGTCTTTATTTGCATGCTATGGTATAAAGTTAAGGTTAATGTGAAGTTTGTGGTAACATACACAGTGAGCCCTTTAAGATTTAAAGATTTTCTGGGATAAATGAAATACATTCCCAGCAGCCATCTCCCTTTGCCTCTATCTTATTGCATATTTTGTCCTAATGTGCTTTCATATTTACATGTCACCATGTTTCCATTGGCTAGTACCTTAAAGTCAGATGTCTGTCAAGCAAACTGACCAGTGACAGAATTGCTTTGTGAGGTTTACATCTTTATGACATCAAATGCTTCACATGAAAAATGCAGTTCATTGTCAAAAATCAGCTATATTAGGAGAGTGAGAATTGTGTTTTAGCATCAATTACACACTAAATATGCTGTCATTGTGTATGTTTAATGGATGTCTTTCAGTTTTAAAGATAGACAGACGGATAGATAGATAGAAAGATAGAAAGATAGATAGATAGAAAGATAGATAGATAGATAGATAGATAGATAGATAGATAGACAGACAGACAGACAGACTGATTTCAACTGGAAGCAGTGCTTACATATTGCTTAATTTTTGGTGGTTATTAAATAGTATGGGTAGGCAAGAAAAGTGCATATATCTTTTATTAGCATAAACTTACCCAAATGCGCTCTTGCATATTTAAGGCATTCAAAGTAATAATATTTCACAGCATTAATACAGTTATGTACTAGACTGGACAATGGTAAGCAGAGCCAGTACTTATATCAACAATGGCCTTATCTGTGTGAAGTTTGTATGTTCTCCCTGTGTTTGCGTGGGTTTCCTCCGGGTGCTGTGGTTTCCTCCCACACTCCAAAAAACATACTGTTAGGTTAATTGGCTGCTATCAAAATTGACCCTAGTCTCTCCCTCTCTGTCTGTGTGTGAGTGTGTGTCTATATTAGGGAATTTAGACTGTAAGCTCCAATAGGGTAAGGACTGATGTGAATGGGTTCTCTGTACAGCGCTGCGCTATTAGTGACACTATATAAATAAATGATAATGAGGATGATGATGATATGTGTTTACTATGCCTATACACATAGCCAGCTTTCACACTTGATTGGCAGATTAATGCATCATTATTGCTAAGTTTGATAACAGTTGTCTAATACAGTGACACTGGTAGAGAAAACCACTATAGACATTCACATAAGCAGCTCTCATCATCATCATTTATGGCATAAGACTTCTTTAATTATACTAAGTTTTTGAGCAGGTCTGCATTATACTTAATTATATAAGGGAGATGTACTTTTAGTAAAAAGTAGCTCTCCAATTTCAAAAGTACATCAACGTAGTATTAATACTTAGATTTAAAGATTTTCTGGGATAAATGAAATACATTCCCAGCAGCCATCTCCCTTTGCCTCTATCTTATTGCATATTTTGTCCTAATGTGCTTTCATATTTACATGTCACCATGTTTCCATTGGCTAGTACCTTAAAGTCAGATGTCTGTCAAGCAAACTGACCAGTGACAGAATTGCTTTGTGAGGTTTACATCTTTATGACATCAAATGCTTCACATGAAAAATGCAGTTCATTGTCAAAAATCAGCTATATTAGGAGAGTGAGAATTGTGTTTTAGCATCAATTACACACTAAATATGCTGTCATTGTGTATGTTTAATGGATGTCTTTCAGTTTTAAAGATAGATAGAAAGATAGAAAGATAGATAGATAGAAAGATAGATAGATAGATAGATAGATAGACAGACAGACAGACTGATTTCAACTGGAAGCAGTGCTTACATATTGCTTAATTTTTGGTGGTTATTAAATAGTATGGGTAGGCAAGAAAAGTGCATATATCTTTTATTAGCATAAACTTACCCAAATGCGCTCTTGCATATTTAAGGCATTCAAAGTAATAATATTTCACAGCATTAATACAGTTATGTACTAGACTGGACAATGGTAAGCAGAGCCAGTACTTATATCAACAATGGCCTTATCTGTGTGAAGTTTGTATGTTCTCCCTGTGTTTGCGTGGGTTTCCTCCGGGTGCTGTGGTTTCCTCCCACACTCCAAAAAACATACTGTTAGGTTAATTGGCTGCTATCAAAATTGACCCTAGTCTCTCCCTCTCTGTCTGTGTGTGAGTGTGTGTCTATATTAGGGAATTTAGACTGTAAGCTCCAATAGGGTAGGGACTGATGTGAATGGGTTCTCTGTACAGCGCTGCGCTATTAGTGACACTATATAAATAAATGATAATGAGGATGATGATGATATGTGTTTACTATGCCTATACACATAGCCAGCTTTCACACTTGATTGGCAGATTAATGCATCATTATTGCTAAGTTTGATAACAGTTGTCTAATACAATGACACTGGTAGAGAAAACCACTATAGACATTCACATAAGCAGCTCTCATCATCATCATTTATTGCATAAGACTTCTTTAATTATACTAAGTTTTTGAGCAGGTCTGCATTATACTTAATTATATAAGGGAGATGTACTTTTAGTAAAAAGTAGCTCTCCAATTTCAAAAGTACATCAACGTAGTATTAATACTTAGATTTAAAGATTTTCTGGGATAAATGAAATACATTCCCAGCAGCCATCTCCCTTTGCCTCTATCTTATTGCATATTTTGTCCTAATGTGCTTTCATATTTACATGTCACCATGTTTCCATTGGCTAGTACCTTAAAGTCAGATGTCTGTCAAGCAAACTGACCAGTGACAGAATTGCTTTGTGAGGTTTACATCTTTATGACATCAAATGCTTCACATGAAAAATGCAGTTCATTGTCAAAAATCAGCTATATTAGGAGAGTGAGAATTGTGTTTTAGCATCAATTACACACTAAATATGCTGTCATTGTGTATGTTTAATGGATGTCTTTCAGTTTTAAAGATAGACAGACGGATAGATAGATAGAAAGATAGAAAGATAGATAGATAGAAAGATAGATAGATAGATAGATAGATAGATAGACAGACAGACTGATTTCAACTGGAAGCAGTGCTTACATATTGCTTAATTTTTGGTGGTTATTAAATAGTATGGGTAGGCAAGAAAAGTGCATATATCTTTTATTAGCATAAACTTACCCAAATGCGCTCTTGCATATTTAAGGCATTCAAAGTAATAATATTTCACAGCATTAATACAGTTATGTACTAGACTGGACAATGGTAAGCAGAGCCAGTACTTATATCAACAATGGCCTTATCTGTGTGAAGTTTGTATGTTCTCCCTGTGTTTGCGTGGGTTTCCTCCGGGTGCTGTGGTTTCCTCCCACACTCCAAAAAACATACTGTTAGGTTAATTGGCTGCTATCAAAATTGACCCTAGTCTCTCCCTCTCTGTCTGTGTGTGAGTGTGTGTCTATATTAGGGAATTTAGACTGTAAGCTCCAATAGGGTAGGGACTGATGTGAATGGGTTCTCTGTACAGCGCTGCGCTATTAGTGACACTATATAAATAAATGATAATGAGGATGATGATGATATGTGTTTACTATGCCTATACACATAGCCAGCTTTCACACTTGATTGGCAGATTAATGCATCATTATTGCTAAGTTTGATAACAGTTGTCTAATACAGTGACACTGGTAGAGAAAACCACTATAGACATTCACATAAGCAGCTCTCATCATCATCATTTATGGCATAAGACTTCTTTAATTATACTAAGTTTTTGAGCAGGTCTGCATTATACTTAATTATATAAGGGAGATGTACTTTTAGTAAAAAGTAGCTCTCCAATTTCAAAAGTACATCAACGTAGTATTAATACTTAGATTTAAAGATTTCTGGGATAAATGAAATACATTCCCAGCAGCCATCTCCCTTTGCCTCTATCTTATTGCATATTTTGTCCTAATGTGCTTTCATATTTACATGTCACCATGTTTCCATTGGCTAGTACCTTAAAGTCAGATGTCTGTCAAGCAAACTGACCAGTGACAGAATTGCTTTGTGAGGTTTACATCTTTATGACATCAAATGCTTCACATGAAAAATGCAGTTCATTGTCAAAAATCAGCTATATTAGGAGAGTGAGAATTGTGTTTTAGCATCAATTACACACTAAATATGCTGTCATTGTGTATGTTTAATGGATGTCTTTCAGTTTTAAAGATAGACAGACGGATAGATAGATAGAAAGATAGAAAGATAGAAAGATAGAAAGATAGATAGATAGAAAGATAGATAGATAGATAGATAGATAGATAGACAGACAGACAGACTGATTTCAACTGGAAGCAGTGCTTACATATTGCTTAATTTTTGGTGGTTATTAAATAGTATGGGTAGGCAAGAAAAGTGCATATATCTTTTATTAGCATAAACTTACCCAAATGCGCTCTTGCATATTTAAGGCATTCAAAGTAATAATATTTCACAGCATTAATACAGTTATGTACTAGACTGGACAATGGTAAGCAGAGCCAGTACTTATATCAACAATGGCCTTATCTGTGTGAAGTTTGTATGTTCTCCCTGTGTTTGCGTGGGTTTCCTCCGGGTGCTGTGGTTTCCTCCCACACTCCAAAAAACATACTGTTAGGTTAATTGGCTGCTATCAAAATTGACCCTAGTCTCTCCCTCTCTGTCTGTGTGTGAGTGTGTGTCTATATTAGGGAATTTAGACTGTAAGCTCCAATAGGGTAGGGACTGATGTGAATGGGTTCTCTGTACAGCGCTGCGCTATTAGTGACACTATATAAATAAATGATAATGAGGATGATGATGATATGTGTTTACTATGCCTATACACATAGCCAGCTTTCACACTTGATTGGCAGATTAATGCATCATTATTGCTAAGTTTGATAACAGTTGTCTAATACAGTGACACTGGTAGAGAAAACCACTATAGACATTCACATAAGCAGCTCTCATCATCATCATTTATGGCATAAGACTTCTTTAATTATACTAAGTTTTTGAGCAGGTCTGCATTATACTTAATTATATAAGGGAGATGTACTTTTAGTAAAAAGTAGCTCTCCAATTTCAAAAGTACATCAACGTAGTATTAATACTTAGATTTAAAGATTTTCTGGGATAAATGAAATACATTCCCAGCAGCCATCTCCCTTTGCCTCTATCTTATTGCATATTTTGTCCTAATGTGCTTTCATATTTACATGTCACCATGTTTCCATTGGCTAGTACCTTAAAGTCAGATGTCTGTCAAGCAAACTGACCAGTGACAGAATTGCTTTGTGAGGTTTACATTTTTATGACATCAAATGCTTCACATGAAAAATGCAGTTCATTGTCAAAAATCAGCTATATTAGGAGAGTGAGAATTGTGTTTTAGCATCAATTACACACTAAATATGCTGTCATTGTGTATGTTTAATGGATGTCTTTCAGTTTTAAAGATAGACAGACGGATAGATAGATAGAAAGATAGAAAGATAGAAAGATAGATAGATAGAAAGATAGATAGATAGATAGATAGATAGACAGACAGACAGACTGATTTCAACTGGAAGCAGTGCTTACATATTGCTTAATTTTTGGTGGTTATTAAATAGTATGGGTAGGCAAGAAAAGTGCATATATCTTTTATTAGCATAAACTTACCCAAATGCGCTCTTGCATATTTAAGGCATTCAAAGTAATAATATTTCACAGCATTAATACAGTTATGTACTAGACTGGACAATGGTAAGCAGAGCCAGTACTTATATCAACAATGGCCTTATCTGTGTGAAGTTTGTATGTTCTCCCTGTGTTTGCGTGGGTTTCCTCCGGGTGCTGTGGTTTCCTCCCACACTCCAAAAAACATACTGTTAGGTTAATTGGCTGCTATCAAAATTGACCCTAGTCTCTCCCTCTCTGTCTGTGTGTGAGTGTGTGTCTATATTAGGGAATTTAGACTGTAAGCTCCAATAGGGTAGGGACTGATGTGAATGGGTTCTCTGTACAGCGCTGCGCTATTAGTGACACTATATAAATAAATGATAATGAGGATGATGATGATATGTGTTTACTATGCCTATACACATAGCCAGCTTTCACACTTGATTGGCAGATTAATGCATCATTATTGCTAAGTTTGATAACAGTTGTCTAATACAGTGACACTGGTAGAGAAAACCACTATAGACATTCACATAAGCAGCTCTCATCATCATCATTTATGGCATAAGACTTCTTTAATTATACTAAGTTTTTGAGCAGGTCTGCATTATACTTAATTATATAAGGGAGATGTACTTTTAGTAAAAAGTAGCTCTCCAATTTCAAAAGTACATCAACGTAGTATTAATACTTAGATTTAAAGATTTCTGGGATAAATGAAATACATTCCCAGCAGCCATCTCCCTTTGCCTCTATCTTATTGCATATTTTGTCCTAATGTGCTTTCATATTTACATGTCACCATGTTTCCATTGGCTAGTACCTTAAAGTCAGATGTCTGTCAAGCAAACTGACCAGTGACAGAATTGCTTTGTGAGGTTTACATCTTTATGACATCAAATGCTTCACATGAAAAATGCAGTTCATTGTCAAAAATCAGCTATATTAGGAGAGTGAGAATTGTGTTTTAGCATCAATTACACACTAAATATGCTGTCATTGTGTATGTTTAATGGATGTCTTTCAGTTTTAAAGATAGACAGACGGATAGATAGATAGAAAGATAGAAAGATAGAAAGATAGATAGATAGAAAGATAGATAGATAGATAGATAGATAGATAGATAGACAGACAGACAGACTGATTTCAACTGGAAGCAGTGCTTACATATTGCTTAATTTTTGGTGGTTATTAAAT
>NW_027445988.1:95000-105000 GCF_038048845.1 Mixophyes fleayi
AAGTGCATATATCTTTTATTAGCATAAACTTACCCAAATGCGCTCTTGCATATTTAAGGCATTCAAAGTAATAATATTTCACAGCATTAATACAGTTATGTACTAGACTGGACAATGGTAAGCAGAGCCAGTACTTATATCAACAATGGCCTTATCTGTGTGAAGTTTGTATGTTCTCCCTGTGTTTGCGTGGGTTTCCTCCCACACTCCAAAAAACATACTGTTAGGTTAATTGGCTGCTATCAAAATTGACCCTAGTCTCTCCCTCTCTGTCTGTGTGTGAGTGTGTGTCTATATTAGGGAATTTAGACTGTAAGCTCCAATAGGGTAGGGACTGATGTGAATGGGTTCTCTGTACAGCGCTGCGCTATTAGTGACACTATATAAATAAATGATAATGAGGATGATGATGATATGTGTTTACTATGCCTATACACATAGCCAGCTTTCACACTTGATTGGCAGATTAATGCATCATTATTGCTAAGTTTGATAACAGTTGTCTAATACAATGACACTGGTAGAGAAAACCACTATAGACATTCACATAAGCAGCTCTCATCATCATCATTTATTGCATAAGACTTCTTTAATTATACTAAGTTTTTGAGCAGGTCTGCATTATACTTAATTATATAAGGGAGATGTACTTTTAGTAAAAAGTAGCTCTCCAATTTCAAAAGTACATCAACGTAGTATTAATACTTAGATTTAAAGATTTTCTGGGATAAATGAAATACATTCCCAGCAGCCATCTCCCTTTGCCTCTATCTTATTGCATATTTTGTCCTAATGTGCTTTCATATTTACATGTCACCATGTTTCCATTGGCTAGTACCTTAAAGTCAGATGTCTGTCAAGCAAACTGACCAGTGACAGAATTGCTTTGTGAGGTTTACATCTTTGACATCAAATGCTTCACATGAAAAATGCAGTTCATTGTCAAAAATCAGCTATATTAGGAGAGTGAGAATTGTGTTTTAGCATCAATTACACACTAAATATGCTGTCATTGTGTATGTTTAATGGATGTCTTTCAGTTTTAAAGATAGACAGACGGATAGATAGATAGAAAGATAGAAAGATAGATAGATAGATAGAAAGATAGATAGATAGATAGATAGATAGACAGACAGACAGACAGACTGATTTCAACTGGAAGCAGTGCTTACATATTGCTTAATTTTTGGTGGTTATTAAATAGTATGGGTAGGCAAGAAAAGTGCATATATCTTTTATTAGCATAAACTTACCCAAATGCGCTCTTGCATATTTAAGGCATTCAAAGTAATAATATTTCACAGCATTAATACAGTTATGTACTAGACTGGACAATGGTAAGCAGAGCCAGTACTTATATCAACAATGGCCTTATCTGTGTGAAGTTTGTATGTTCTCCCTGTGTTTGCGTGGGTTTCCTCCGGGTGCTGTGGTTTCCTCCCACACTCCAAAAAACATACTGTTAGGTTAATTGGCTGCTATCAAAATTGACCCTAGTCTCTCCCTCTCTGTCTGTGTGTGAGTGTGTGTCTATATTAGGGAATTTAGACTGTAAGCTCCAATAGGGTAGGGACTGATGTGAATGGGTTCTCTGTACAGCGCTGCGCTATTAGTGACACTATATAAATAAATGATAATGAGGATGATGATGATATGTGTTTACTATGCCTATACACATAGCCAGCTTTCACACTTGATTGGCAGATTAATGCATCATTATTGCTAAGTTTGATAACAGTTGTCTAATACAGTGACACTGGTAGAGAAAACCACTAGAGACATTCACATAAGCAGCTCTCATCATCATCATTTATGGCATAAGACTTCTTTAATTATACTAAGTTTTTGAGCAGGTCTGCATTATACTTAATTATATAAGGGAGATGTACTTTTAGTAAAAAGTAGCTCTCCAATTTCAAAAGTACATCAACGTAGTATTAATACTTAGATTTAAAGATTTTCTGGGATAAATGAAATACATTCCCAGCAGCCATCTCCCTTTGCCTCTATCTTATTGCATATTTTGTCCTAATGTGCTTTCATATTTACATGTCACCATGTTTCCATTGGCTAGTACCTTAAAGTCAGATGTCTGTCAAGCAAACTGACCAGTGACAGAATTGCTTTGTGAGGTTTACATCTTTATGACATCAAATGCTTCACATGAAAAATGCAGTTCATTGTCAAAAATCAGCTATATTAGGAGAGTGAGAATTGTGTTTTAGCATCAATTACACACTAAATATGCTGTCATTGTGTATGTTTAATGGATGTCTTTCAGTTTTAAAGATAGACAGACGGATAGAAAGATAGATAGATAGATAGACAGACAGACAGACAGACAGACAGACAGACAGACTGATTTCAACTGGAAGCAGTGCTTACATATTGCTTAATTTTTGGTGGTTATTAAATAGTATGGGTAGGCAAGAAAAGTGCATATATCTTTTATTAGCATAAACTTACCCAAATGCGCTCTTGCATATTTAAGGCATTCAAAGTAATAATATTTCACAGCATTAATACAGTTATGTACTAGACTGGACAATGGTAAGCAGAGCCAGTACTTATATCAACAATGGCCTTATCTGTGTGAAGTTTGTATGTTCTCCCTGTGTTTGCGTGGGTTTCCTCCGGGTGCTGTGGTTTCCTCCCACACTCCAAAAAACATACTGTTAGGTTAATTGGCTGCTATCAAAATTGACCCTAGTCTCTCCCTCTCTGTCTGTGTGTGAGTGTGTGTCTATATTAGGGAATTTAGACTGTAAGCTCCAATAGGGTAGGGACTGATGTGAATGGGTTCTCTGTACAGCGCTGCGCTATTAGTGACACTATATAAATAAATGATAATGAGGATGATGATGATATGTGTTTACTATGCCTATACACATAGCCAGCTTTCACACTTGATTGGCAGATTAATGCATCATTATTGCTAAGTTTGATAACAGTTGTCTAATACAATGACACTGGTAGAGAAAACCACTATAGACATTCACATAAGCAGCTCTCATCATCATCATTTATTGCATAAGACTTCTTTAATTATACTAAGTTTTTGAGCAGGTCTGCATTATACTTAATTATATAAGGGAGATGTACTTTTAGTAAAAAGTAGCTCTCCAATTTCAAAAGTACATCAACGTAGTATTAATACTTAGATTTAAAGATTTTCTGGGATAAATGAAATACATTCCCAGCAGCCATCTCCCTTTGCCTCTATCTTATTGCATATTTTGTCCTAATGTGCTTTCATATTTACATGTCACCATGTTTCCATTGGCTAGTACCTTAAAGTCAGATGTCTGTCAAGCAAACTGACCAGTGACAGAATTGCTTTGTGAGGTTTACATCTTTGACATCAAATGCTTCACATGAAAAATGCAGTTCATTGTCAAAAATCAGCTATATTAGGAGAGTGAGAATTGTGTTTTAGCATCAATTACACACTAAATATGCTGTCATTGTGTATGTTTAATGGATGTCTTTCAGTTTTAAAGATAGACAGACGGATAGATAGATAGAAAGATAGAAAGATAGATAGATAGAAAGATAGAAAGATAGATAGAAAGATAGATAGATAGATAGATAGACAGACAGACAGACAGACTGATTTCAACTGGAAGCAGTGCTTACATATTGCTTAATTTTTGGTGGTTATTAAATAGTATGGGTAGGCAAGAAAAGTGCATATATCTTTTATTAGCATAAACTTACCCAAATGCGCTCTTGCATATTTAAGGCATTCAAAGTAATAATATTTCACAGCATTAATACAGTTATGTACTAGACTGGACAATGGTAAGCAGAGCCAGTACTTATATCAACAATGGCCTTATCTGTGTGAAGTTTGTATGTTCTCCCTGTGTTTGCGTGGGTTTCCTCCCACACTCCAAAAAACATACTGTTAGGTTAATTGGCTGCTATCAAAATTGACCCTAGTCTCTCCCTCTCTGTCTGTGTGTGAGTGTGTGTCTATATTAGGGAATTTAGACTGTAAGCTCCAATAGGGTAGGGACTGATGTGAATGGGTTCTCTGTACAGCGCTGCGCTATTAGTGACACTATATAAATAAATGATAATGAGGATGATGATGATGATATGTGTTTACTATGCCTATACACATAGCCAGCTTTCACACTTGATTGGCAGATTAATGCATCATTATTGCTAAGTTTGATAACAGTTGTCTAATACAATGACACTGGTAGAGAAAACCACTATAGACATTCACATAAGCAGCTCTCATCATCATCATTTATTGCATAAGACTTCTTTAATTATACTAAGTTTTTGAGCAGGTCTGCATTATACTTAATTATATAAGGGAGATGTACTTTTAGTAAAAAGTAGCTCTCCAATTTCAAAAGTACATCAACGTAGTATTAATACTTAGATTTAAAGATTTTCTGGGATAAATGAAATACATTCCCAGCAGCCATCTCCCTTTGCCTCTATCTTATTGCATATTTTGTCCTAATGTGCTTTCATATTTACATGTCACCATGTTTCCATTGGCTAGTACCTTAAAGTCAGATGTCTGTCAAGCAAACTGACCAGTGACAGAATTGCTTTGTGAGGTTTACATCTTTGACATCAAATGCTTCACATGAAAAATGCAGTTCATTGTCAAAAATCAGCTATATTAGGAGAGTGAGAATTGTGTTTTAGCATCAATTACACACTAAATATGCTGTCATTGTGTATGTTTAATGGATGTCTTTCAGTTTTAAAGATAGACAGACGGATAGATAGATAGAAAGATAGAAAGATAGATAGATAGAAAGATAGATAGATAGATAGATAGATAGATAGACAGACAGACAGACAGACAGACAGACTGATTTCAACTGGAAGCAGTGCTTACATATTGCTTAATTTTTGGTGGTTATTAAATAGTATGGGTAGGCAAGAAAAGTGCATATATCTTTTATTAGCATAAACTTACCCAAATGCGCTCTTGCATATTTAAGGCATTCAAAGTAATAATATTTCACAGCATTAATACAGTTATGTACTAGACTGGACAATGGTAAGCAGAGCCAGTACTTATATCAACAATGGCCTTATCTGTGTGAAGTTTGTATGTTCTCCCTGTGTTTGCGTGGGTTTCCTCCCACACTCCAAAAAACATACTGTTAGGTTAATTGGCTGCTATCAAAATTGACCCTAGTCTCTCCCTCTCTGTCTGTGTGTGAGTGTGTGTCTATATTAGGGAATTTAGACTGTAAGCTCCAATAGGGTAGGGACTGATGTGAATGGGTTCTCTGTACAGCGCTGCGCTATTAGTGACACTATATAAATAAATGATAATGAGGATGATGATGATATGTGTTTACTATGCCTATACACATAGCCAGCTTTCACACTTGATTGGCAGATTAATGCATCATTATTGCTAAGTTTGATAACAGTTGTCTAATACAATGACACTGGTAGAGAAAACCACTATAGACATTCACATAAGCAGCTCTCATCATCATCATTTATGGCATAAGACTTCTTTAATTATACTAAGTTTTTGAGCAGGTCTGCATTATACTTAATTATATAAGGGAGATGTACTTTTAGTAAAAAGTAGCTCTCCAATTTCAAAAGTACATCAACGTAGTATTAATACTTAGATTTAAAGATTTTCTGGGATAAATGAAATACATTCCCAGCAGCCATCTCCCTTTGCCTCTATCTTATTGCATATTTTGTCCTAATGTGCTTTCATATTTACATGTCACCATGTTTCCATTGGCTAGTACCTTAAAGTCAGATGTCTGTCAAGCAAACTGACCAGTGACAGAATTGCTTTGTGAGGTTTACATCTTTGACATCAAATGCTTCACATGAAAAATGCAGTTCATTGTCAAAAATCAGCTATATTAGGAGAGTGAGAATTGTGTTTTAGCATCAATTACACACTAAATATGCTGTCATTGTGTATGTTTAATGGATGTCTTTCAGTTTTAAAGATAGACAGACGGATAGATAGATAGAAAGATAGAAAGATAGATAGACAGACAGACAGACAGACTGATTTCAACTGGAAGCAGTGCTTACATATTGCTTAATTTTTGGTGGTTATTAAATAGTATGGGTAGGCAAGAAAAGTGCATATATCTTTTATTAGCATAAACTTACCCAAATGCGCTCTTGCATATTTAAGGCATTCAAAGTAATAATATTTCACAGCATTAATACAGTTATGTACTAGACTGGACAATGGTAAGCAGAGCCAGTACTTATATCAACAATGGCCTTATCTGTGTGAAGTTTGTATGTTCTCCCTGTGTTTGCGTGGGTTTCCTCCCACACTCCAAAAAACATACTGTTAGGTTAATTGGCTGCTATCAAAATTGACCCTAGTCTCTCCCTCTCTGTCTGTGTGTGAGTGTGTGTCTATATTAGGGAATTTAGACTGTAAGCTCCAATAGGGTAGGGACTGATGTGAATGGGTTCTCTGTACAGCGCTGCGCTATTAGTGACACTATATAAATAAATGATAATGAGGATGATGATGATATGTGTTTACTATGCCTATACACATAGCCAGCTTTCACACTTGATTGGCAGATTAATGCATCATTATTGCTAAGTTTGATAACAGTTGTCTAATACAGTGACACTGGTAGAGAAAACCACTATAGACATTCACATAAGCAGCTCTCATCATCATCATTTATGGCATAAGACTTCTTTAATTATACTAAGTTTTTGAGCAGGTCTGCATTATACTTAATTATATAAGGGAGATGTACTTTTAGTAAAAAGTAGCTCTCCAATTTCAAAAGTACATCAACGTAGTATTAATACTTAGATTTAAAGATTTTCTGGGATAAATGAAATACATTCCCAGCAGCCATCTCCCTTTGCCTCTATCTTATTGCATATTTTGTCCTAATGTGCTTTCATATTTACATGTCACCATGTTTCCATTGGCTAGTACCTTAAAGTCAGATGTCTGTCAAGCAAACTGACCAGTGACAGAATTGCTTTGTGAGGTTTACATCTTTATGACATCAAATGCTTCACATGAAAAATGCAGTTCATTGTCAAAAATCAGCTATATTAGGAGAGTGAGAATTGTGTTTTAGCATCAATTACACACTAAATATGCTGTCATTGTGTATGTTTAATGGATGTCTTTCAGTTTTAAAGATAGACAGACGGATAGATAGATAGAAAGATAGAAAGATAGATAGATAGACAGACAGACAGACAGACTGATTTCAACTGGAAGCAGTGCTTACATATTGCTTAATTTTTGGTGGTTATTAAATAGTATGGGTAGGCAAGAAAAGTGCATATATCTTTTATTAGCATAAACTTACCCAAATGCGCTCTTGCATATTTAAGGCATTCAAAGTAATAATATTTCACAGCATTAATACAGTTATGTACTAGACTGGACAATGGTAAGCAGAGCCAGTACTTATATCAACAATGGCCTTATCTGTGTGAAGTTTGTATGTTCTCCCTGTGTTTGCGTGGGTTTCCTCCGGGTGCTGTGGTTTCCTCCCACACTCCAAAAAACATACTGTTAGGTTAATTGGCTGCTATCAAAATTGACCCTAGTCTCTCCCTCTCTGTCTGTGTGTGAGTGTGTGTCTATATTAGGGAATTTAGACTGTAAGCTCCAATAGGGTAGGGACTGATGTGAATGGGTTCTCTGTACAGCGCTGCGCTATTAGTGACACTATATAAATAAATGATAATGAGGATGATGATGATATGTGTTTACTATGCCTATACACATAGCCAGCTTTCACACTTGATTGGCAGATTAATGCATCATTATTGCTAAGTTTGATAACAGTTGTCTAATACAATGACACTGGTAGAGAAAACCACTATAGACATTCACATAAGCAGCTCTCATCATCATCATTTATTGCATAAGACTTCTTTAATTATACTAAGTTTTTGAGCAGGTCTGCATTATACTTAATTATATAAGGGAGATGTACTTTTAGTAAAAAGTAGCTCTCCAATTTCAAAAGTACATCAACGTAGTATTAATACTTAGATTTAAAGATTTTCTGGGATAAATGAAATACATTCCCAGCAGCCATCTCCCTTTGCCTCTATCTTATTGCATATTTTGTCCTAATGTGCTTTCATATTTACATGTCACCATGTTTCCATTGGCTAGTACCTTAAAGTCAGATGTCTGTCAAGCAAACTGACCAGTGACAGAATTGCTTTGTGAGGTTTACATCTTTGACATCAAATGCTTCACATGAAAAATGCAGTTCATTGTCAAAAATCAGCTATATTAGGAGAGTGAGAATTGTGTTTTAGCATCAATTACACACTAAATATGCTGTCATTGTGTATGTTTAATGGATGTCTTTCAGTTTTAAAGATAGACAGACGGATAGATAGATAGAAAGATAGAAAGATAGATAGACAGACAGACAGACAGACTGATTTCAACTGGAAGCAGTGCTTACATATTGCTTAATTTTTGGTGGTTATTAAATAGTATGGGTAGGCAAGAAAAGTGCATATATCTTTTATTAGCATAAACTTACCCAAATGCGCTCTTGCATATTTAAGGCATTCAAAGTAATAATATTTCACAGCATTAATACAGTTATGTACTAGACTGGACAATGGTAAGCAGAGCCAGTACTTATATCAACAATGGCCTTATCTGTGTGAAGTTTGTATGTTCTCCCTGTGTTTGCGTGGGTTTCCTCCCACACTCCAAAAAACATACTGTTAGGTTAATTGGCTGCTATCAAAATTGACCCTAGTCTCTCCCTCTCTGTCTGTGTGTGAGTGTGTGTCTATATTAGGGAATTTAGACTGTAAGCTCCAATAGGGTAGGGACTGATGTGAATGGGTTCTCTGTACAGCGCTGCGCTATTAGTGACACTATATAAATAAATGATAATGAGGATGATGATGATATGTGTTTACTATGCCTATACACATAGCCAGCTTTCACACTTG
Source organism: Mixophyes fleayi (assembly GCF_038048845.1). Classification (NCBI taxonomy): domain Eukaryota; kingdom Metazoa; phylum Chordata; class Amphibia; order Anura; family Limnodynastidae; genus Mixophyes; species Mixophyes fleayi. The sequence continues at coordinate 103,950 of NW_027445988.1, forward strand.
ATTGGCAGATTAATGCATCATTATTGCTAAGTTTGATAACAGTTGTCTAATACAGTGACACTGGTAGAGAAAACCACTATAGACATTCACATAAGCAGCTCTCATCATCATCATTTATGGCATAAGACTTCTTTAATTATACTAAGTTTTTGAGCAGGTCTGCATTATACTTAATTATATAAGGGAGATGTACTTTTAGTAAAAAGTAGCTCTCCAATTTCAAAAGTACATCAACGTAGTATTAATACTTAGATTTAAAGATTTTCTGGGATAAATGAAATACATTCCCAGCAGCCATCTCCCTTTGCCTCTATCTTATTGCATATTTTGTCCTAATGTGCTTTCATATTTACATGTCACCATGTTTCCATTGGCTAGTACCTTAAAGTCAGATGTCTGTCAAGCAAACTGACCAGTGACAGAATTGCTTTGTGAGGTTTACATCTTTATGACATCAAATGCTTCACATGAAAAATGCAGTTCATTGTCAAAAATCAGCTATATTAGGAGAGTGAGAATTGTGTTTTAGCATCAATTACACACTAAATATGCTGTCATTGTGTATGTTTAATGGATGTCTTTCAGTTTTAAAGATAGACAGACGGATAGATAGATAGAAAGATAGAAAGATAGATAGATAGACAGACAGACAGACAGACTGATTTCAACTGGAAGCAGTGCTTACATATTGCTTAATTTTTGGTGGTTATTAAATAGTATGGGTAGGCAAGAAAAGTGCATATATCTTTTATTAGCATAAACTTACCCAAATGCGCTCTTGCATATTTAAGGCATTCAAAGTAATAATATTTCACAGCATTAATACAGTTATGTACTAGACTGGACAATGGTAAGCAGAGCCAGTACTTATATCAACAATGGCCTTATCTGTGTGAAGTTTGTATGTTCTCCCTGTGTTTGCGTGGGTTTCCTCCGGGTGCTGTGGTTTCCTCCCACACTCCAAAAAACATACTGTTAGGTTAATTGGCTGCTATCAAAATTGACCCTAGTCTCTCCCTCTCTGTCTGTGTGTGAGTGTGTGTCTATATTA
>NW_027445988.1:112500-118962 GCF_038048845.1 Mixophyes fleayi
TCATTATTGCTAAGTTTGATAACAGTTGTCTAATACAGTGACACTGGTAGAGAAAACCACTATAGACATTCACATAAGCAGCTCTCATCATCATCATTTATGGCATAAGACTTCTTTAATTATACTAAGTTTTTGAGCAGGTCTGCATTATACTTAATTATATAAGGGAGATGTACTTTTAGTAAAAAGTAGCTCTCCAATTTCAAAAGTACATCAACGTAGTATTAATACTTAGATTTAAAGATTTTCTGGGATAAATGAAATACATTCCCAGCAGCCATCTCCCTTTGCCTCTATCTTATTGCATATTTTGTCCTAATGTGCTTTCATATTTACATGTCACCATGTTTCCATTGGCTAGTACCTTAAAGTCAGATGTCTGTCAAGCAAACTGACCAGTGACAGAATTGCTTTGTGAGGTTTACATCTTTATGACATCAAATGCTTCACATGAAAAATGCAGTTCATTGTCAAAAATCAGCTATATTAGGAGAGTGAGAATTGTGTTTTAGCATCAATTACACACTAAATATGCTGTCATTGTGTATGTTTAATGGATGTCTTTCAGTTTTAAAGATAGACAGACGGATAGAAAGATAGAAAGATAGATAGATAGATAGATAGATAGATAGATAGATAGACAGACAGACAGACAGACAGACTGATTTCAACTGGAAGCAGTGCTTACATATTGCTTAATTTTTGGTGGTTATTAAATAGTATGGGTAGGCAAGAAAAGTGCATATATCTTTTATTAGCATAAACTTACCCAAATGCGCTCTTGCATATTTAAGGCATTCAAAGTAATAATATTTCACAGCATTAATACAGTTATGTACTAGACTGGACAATGGTAAGCAGAGCCAGTACTTATATCAACAATGGCCTTATCTGTGTGAAGTTTGTATGTTCTCCCTGTGTTTGCGTGGGTTTCCTCCGGGTGCTGTGGTTTCCTCCCACACTCCAAAAAACATACTGTTAGGTTAATTGGCTGCTATCAAAATTGACCCTAGTCTCTCCCTCTCTGTCTGTGTGTGAGTGTGTGTCTATATTAGGGAATTTAGACTGTAAGCTCCAATAGGGTAGGGACTGATGTGAATGGGTTCTCTGTACAGCGCTGCGCTATTAGTGACACTATATAAATAAATGATAATGAGGATGATGATGATATGTGTTTACTATGCCTATACACATAGCCAGCTTTCACACTTGATTGGCAGATTAATGCATCATTATTGCTAAGTTTGATAACAGTTGTCTAATACAGTGACACTGGTAGAGAAAACCACTATAGACATTCACATAAGCAGCTCTCATCATCATCATTTATTGCATAAGACTTCTTTAATTATACTAAGTTTTTGAGCAGGTCTGCATTATACTTAATTATATAAGGGAGATGTACTTTTAGTAAAAAGTAGCTCTCCAATTTCAAAAGTACATCAACGTAGTATTAATACTTAGATTTAAAGATTTTCTGGGATAAATGAAATACATTCCCAGCAGCCATCTCCCTTTGCCTCTATCTTATTGCATATTTTGTCCTAATGTGCTTTCATATTTACATGTCACCATGTTTCCATTGGCTAGTACCTTAAAGTCAGATGTCTGTCAAGCAAACTGACCAGTGACAGAATTGCTTTGTGAGGTTTACATCTTTATGACATCAAATGCTTCACATGAAAAATGCAGTTCATTGTCAAAAATCAGCTATATTAGGAGAGTGGGAATTGTGTTTTAGCATCAATTACACACTAAATATGCTGTCATTGTGTATGTTTAATGGATGTCTTTCAGTTTTAAAGATAGACAGACGGATAGATAGATAGAAAGATAGAAAGATAGATAGATAGAAAGATAGATAGATAGATAGACAGACAGACAGACTGATTTCAACTGGAAGCAGTGCTTACATATTGCTTAATTTTTGGTGGTTATTAAATAGTATGGGTAGGCAAGAAAAGTGCATATATCTTTTATTAGCATAAACTTACCCAAATACGCTCTTGCATATTTAAGGCATTCAAAGTAATAATATTTCACAGCATTAATACAGTTATGTACTAGACTGGACAATGGTAAGCAGAGCCAGTACTTATATCAACAATGGCCTTATCTGTGTGAAGTTTGTATGTTCTCCCTGTGTTTGCGTGGGTTTCCTCCGGGTGCTGTGGTTTCCTCCCACACTCCAAAAAACATACTGTTAGGTTAATTGGCTGCTATCAAAATTGACCCTAGTCTCTCCCTCTCTGTCTGTGTGTGAGTGTGTGTCTATATTAGGGAATTTAGACTGTAAGCTCCAATAGGGTAGGGACTGATGTGAATGGGTTCTCTGTACAGCGCTGCGCTATTAGTGACACTATATAAATAAATGATAATGAGGATGATGATGATATGTGTTTACTATGCCTATACACATAGCCAGCTTTCACACTTGATTGGCAGATTAATGCATCATTATTGCTAAGTTTGATAACAGTTGTCTAATACAATGACACTGGTAGAGAAAACCACTATAGACATTCACATAAGCAGCTCTCATCATCATCATTTATTGCATAAGACTTCTTTAATTATACTAAGTTTTTTGAGCAGGTCTGCATTATACTTAATTATATAAGGGAGATGTACTTTTAGTAAAAAGTAGCTCTCCAATTTCAAAAGTACATCAACGTAGTATTAATACTTAGATTTAAAGATTTTCTGGGATAAATGAAATACATTCCCAGCAGCCATCTCCCTTTGCCTCTATCTTATTGCATATTTTGTCCTAATGTGCTTTCATATTTACATGTCACCATGTTTCCATTGGCTAGTACCTTAAAGTCAGATGTCTGTCAAGCAAACTGACCAGTGACAGAATTGCTTTGTGAGGTTTACATCTTTATGACATCAAATGCACACATGAAAAATGCAGTTCATTGTCAAAAATCAGCTATATTAGGAGAGTGGGAATTGTGTTTTAGCATCAATTACACACTAAATATGCTGTCATTGTGTATGTTTAATGGATGTCTTTCAGTTTTAAAGATAGACAGACGGATAGATAGATAGAAAGATAGAAAGATAGATAGATAGAAAGATAGATAGATAGATAGACAGACAGACAGACTGATTTCAACTGGAAGCAGTGCTTACATATTGCTTAATTTTTGGTGGTTATTAAATAGTATGGGTAGGCAAGAAAAGTGCATATATCTTTTATTAGCATAAACTTACCCAAATGCGCTCTTGCATATTTAAGGCATTCAAAGTAATAATATTTCACAGCATTAATACAGTTATGTACTAGACTGGACAATGGTAAGCAGAGCCAGTACTTATATCAACAATGGCCTTATCTGTGTGAAGTTTGTATGTTCTCCCTGTGTTTGCGTGGGTTTCCTCCGGGTGCTGTGGTTTCCTCCCACACTCCAAAAAACATACTGTTAGGTTAATTGGCTGCTATCAAAATTGACCCTAGTCTCTCCCTCTCTGTCTGTGTGTGAGTGTGTGTCTATATTAGGGAATTTAGACTGTAAGCTCCAATAGGGTAGGGACTGATGTGAATGGGTTCTCTGTACAGCGCTGCGCTATTAGTGACACTATATAAATAAATGATAATTAGGATGATGATGATATGTGTTTACTATGCCTATACACATAGCCAGCTTTCACACTTGATTGGCAGATTAATGCATCATTATTGCTAAGTTTGATAACAGTTGTCTAATACAATGACACTGGTAGAGAAAACCACTATAGACATTCACATAAGCAGCTCTCATCATCATCATTTATTGCATAAGACTTCTTTAATTATACTAAGTTTTTGAGCAGGTCTGCATTATACTTAATTATATAAGGGAGATGTACTTTTAGTAAAAAGTAGCTCTCCAATTTCAAAAGTACATCAACGTAGTATTAATACTTAGATTTAAAGATTTTCTGGGATAAATGAAATACATTCCCAGCAGCCATCTCCCTTTGCCTCTATCTTATTGCATATTTTGTCCTAATGTGCTTTCATATTTACATGTCACCATGTTTCCATTGGCTAGTACCTTAAAGTCAGATGTCTGTCAAGCAAACTGACCAGTGACAGAATTGCTTTGTGAGGTTTACATCTTTATGACATCAAATGCTTCACATGAAAAATGCAGTTCATTGTCAAAAATCAGCTATATTAGGAGAGTGGGAATTGTGTTTTAGCATCAATTACACACTAAATATGCTGTCATTGTGTATGTTTAATGGATGTCTTTCAGTTTTAAAGATAGACAGACGGATAGATAGATAGAAAGATAGAAAGATAGATAGATAGAAAGATAGATAGATAGACAGACAGACTGATTTCAACTGGAAGCAGTGCTTACATATTGCTTAATTTTTGGTGGTTATTAAATAGTATGGGTAGGCAAGAAAAGTGCATATATCTTTTATTAGCATAAACTTACCCAAATGCGCTCTTGCATATTTAAGGCATTCAAAGTAATAATATTTCACAGCATTAATACAGTTATGTACTAGACTGGACAATGGTAAGCAGAGACAGTACTTATATCAACAATGGCCTTATCTGTGTGAAGTTTGTATGTTCTCCCTGTGTTTGCGTGGGTTTCCTCCGGGTGCTGTGGTTTCCTCCCACACTCCAAAAAACATACTGTTAGGTTAATTGGCTGCTATCAAAATTGACCCTAGTCTCTCCCTCTCTGTCTGTGTGTGAGTGTGTGTCTATATTAGGGAATTTAGACTGTAAGCTCCAATAGGGTAGGGACTGATGTGAATGGGTTCTCTGTACAGCGCTGCGCTATTAGTGACACTATATAAATAAATGATAATGAGGATGATGATGATATGTGTTTACTATGCCTATACACATAGCCAGCTTTCACACTTGATTGGCAGATTAATGCATCATTATTGCTAAGTTTGATAACAGTTGTCTAATACAATGACACTGGTAGAGAAAACCACTATAGACATTCACATAAGCAGCTCTCATCATCATCATTTATTGCATAAGACTTCTTTAATTATACTAAGTTTTTGAGCAGGTCTGCATTATACTTAATTATATAAGGGAGATGTACTTTTAGTAAAAAGTAGCTCTCCAATTTCAAAAGTACATCAACGTAGTATTAATACTTAGATTTAAAGATTTTCTGGGATAAATGAAATACATTCCCAGCAGCCATCTCCCTTTGCCTCTATCTTATTGCATATTTTGTCCTAATGTGCTTTCATATTTACATGTCACCATGTTTCCATTGGCTAGTACCTTAAAGTCAGATGTCTGTCAAGCAAACTGACCAGTGACAGAATTGCTTTGTGAGGTTTACATCTTTATGACATCAAATGCTTCACATGAAAAATGCAGTTCATTGTCAAAAATCAGCTATATTAGGAGAGTGGGAATTGTGTTTTAGCATCAATTACACACTAAATATGCTGTCATTGTGTATGTTTAATGGATGTCTTTCAGTTTTAAAGATAGACAGACGGATAGATAGATAGAAAGATAGAAAGATAGATAGATAGAAAGATAGATAGATAGACAGACAGACTGATTTCAACTGGAAGCAGTGCTTACATATTGCTTAATTTTGGTGGTTATTAAATAGTATGGGTAGGCAAGAAAAGTGCATATATCTTTTATTAGCATAAACTTACCCAAATGCGCTCTTGCATATTTAAGGCATTCAAAGTAATAATATTTCACAGCATTAATACAGTTATGTACTAGACTGGACAATGGTAAGCAGAGCCAGTACTTATATCAACAATGGCCTTATCTGTGTGAAGTTTGTATGTTCTCCCTGTGTTTGCGTGGGTTTCCTCCGGGTGCTGTGGTTTCCTCCCACACTCCAAAAAACATACTGTTAGGTTAATTGGCTGCTATCAAAATTGACCCTAGTCTCTCCCTCTCTGTCTGTGTGTGAGTGTGTGTCTATATTAGGGAATTTAGACTGTAAGCTCCAATAGGGTAGGGACTGATGTGAATGGGTTCTCTGTACAGCGCTGCGCTATTAGTGACACTATATAAATAAATGATAATGAGGATGATGATGATATGTGTTTACTATGCCTATACACATAGCCAGCTTTCACACTTGATTGGCAGATTAATGCATCATTATTGCTAAGTTTGATAACAGTTGTCTAATACAATGACACTGGTAGAGAAAACCACTATAGACATTCACATAAGCAGCTCTCATCATCATCATTTATTGCATAAGACTTCTTTAATTATACTAAGTTTTTGAGCAGGTCTGCATTATACTTAATTATATAAGGGAGATGTACTTTTAGTAAAAAGTAGCTCTCCAATTTCAAAAGTACATCAACGTAGTATTAATACTTAGATTTAAAGATTTTCTGGGATAAATGAAATACATTCCCAGCAGCCATCTCCCTTTGCCTCTATCTTATTGCATATTTTGTCCTAATGTGCTTTCATATTTACATGTCACCATGTTA